>NC_135272.1:23070000-23072500 GCF_051311805.1 Agelaius phoeniceus
AACTGTGTCCTGTCCAATCCTGAATCTTCCTTCATGCAAAATCCAGGAAACAGACATGACTGACATCTCTCAGATTTTCAATTTTGGAGTTTTCTTGTGGTGATTCAGTGATCTCAGGTTGTTACTCAACTAGACAGTAAATGGGATGATCTGAGCCATCCTGCAAAACTCAATAACCCCACAATCAAACCCTTGGCAGAAAATACTTAGAGGAAAACTTACTATATCTGCTTAAGATGCCAAATACTCACTTGATTTATAGTTGGTTTTACATGACTGGAAGCAACTACATGCTCACTTCTCTCCCACTGTCATTCTTTTAGTGCAAATCTGTGCTCATGCACTGGGTTTTGAGTTGGATTACAGCTCAGATAGTGAAGTTACCAGTTCTGCCTTCTCACCCCAGCAGCTATCACCCTTGTCATGAGCCTCATTAGAATTACAGTTTAGAGCAGGATTCTGCAACACAAAGTTCTACACTGAGTCTGCACCTAAGGCTGTTACAAGGCCTGCAACAGCTGGAATAATACCTCAGTGAGCTATTTCAGCCTTTTAGAATAGCTGTACAATTGCCAGTTGCTTATAAGTAACACTGCCTCTAAATAGAACATAGTATTTCTATAAACCCTATTAGTAAAATGACCAAATTATACAGAAACCAAAAAGTATATTGTCTAGAATGCTGAGCAGATTTAATGTCACAGGGCAGGGGGGCAGAGAAACCTGAACAACTATAAGGTAAAAATAAGGTAAACTACAATGGCATTTGAAGTAATGCACATTTATTTTTATTCATTAAGTGTTTTTCTGGCTAGGTCATTAGAAACCTCACTTCATCTACTATCCATTTTTGTCAATGTAGACCTTAAAAAAAGTGATCTGTACAGATCCCCCAACATGTGTTTACCATATACCATGCATGATTGCAACCACTCACAACAAGGTAAATGGGGAAAACTATTTCACTGGAATAAGTAAAGTCACGCTAGGCTAAATAAGGTAGTTTTAAAAAAATCTGAATCAGATTCATTGTTTACAGAATAACTTATTAGTATCTGTATGTTAAGGTTTTGTCAGGTGTTTCATTATAAATCCTCATTTTGGAAAGTTTAAAACTCCAGGGTAGCATTGTTTTAAATTACAGGAGCATAGATTTTACATAACTATAATGCTGTTTTTTAAAAAATCCTATACCTAAAAAATATCTTTATTTACTTAAATGAAATTTGGCATGCAAGCAAGCCATAATGAAAAACAATTGGGGTTTTTTAGGGGGAGGGGGGCAATAAATATATTTTTAATACAGAAGAGTTATTTCATTTTTAAACTGTTTACATATGCTTGGCAAACTAAACAGCCAGCATACTTAAAAATCTGTCTTAGCAGGGAGCATGCCCAGTACCTAAATATGGTCTAAAACCTAAACAATGGAATGAATAATCATAAGGCAAGCTGGTTCCCTCCTCTCTGAATTTTAGCCCATGAAAAACCAACCTGGTCCTATTAGGAGCCATGGAGAATGTTTCCAGTTGAGACTGACTTTGCAGCAGTCACCTTGGCTCAGCCCCTTGGAGACTCCATTTTGTATCCCCCACCAGAGCGGCCACCTGCGGACCATCGCGGTCCCTTCCCATCTTGGCTGCAAAAACATGGGGGTGCATGTTCAGCTCAGGCAGATCTCAGCACTCCATGGTACACTGCTCTCTCAGGGAAAATAACGTGTGCCTACCGGCTGTCAAACCCCAGTTTGCTCCCAGACAAATTTGGTTTTGGACATTATTATTTAGGTGGCAGATAATTTAAACTTTCAGGCCTCCCTTTCCATGGCCATGGAGCTTCAGATGTAAACCTGTAGCTTTGTCGTGATTTTATCCAGTTTTGCTTTTGTCAACCATTTAACATTCATTTAACATTCACTTGGTGAATACTTTATCCAGTACCCGTGATGGTAAGATGCTCATTACAGATTTTTGTCTAATCTACTGAAATTCAAAATCTGGTTTAAAAAATCTGAGCAGATATGGGTAGCTGCAACACTTCTTACAAGTTTCGTAGGCAAAAGCATACAATTGTGCATAGGCAATATCATTCCAAGGCTCAGCATCCCAGCCGTATATCCATGCATTGCATCTATTGCAGCTTGCCAAAAACATCAAGAAAAAAGGTGCCCATAAACTTTCAAGTGCAATTGTGCCCATTGTGTGACTTTCACTGTTTCACTAATCCAATCCAAATTGTTCCTCGCCACTGGCAGGTCTTGCTTTGTGTTGGTTTAGAAACTCTGCCTAGAAAGTTGTGCATGAAGGACTGTGAAATGCACTGCAGTAACACTGGCTGGTTTGTAATGTTATTGCATGATTAGAGTAGTTTAAATACAAAGAGTTCAAATCAGTTGTTGACTTCAGGGAACTGACAGATGGAAGGGCATTTTCTGAGTAACTATTTGTTACACAATAATGGTTTAACTTCAGATATCAAACTTTCAGACCCAAACTGAGCT
>NC_135272.1:23077500-23177500 GCF_051311805.1 Agelaius phoeniceus
GATTATTTTCTGCTAAGCTATTGTGCGTGACAGCAAAGGTACTTTGTGCAGTGTACTAAACAGTTTGTGCATTTATGGTCCCTACATCTCTTTCTAGTTACCTTGCTGTGCTCTGAATGTTTTGGAGGTCAGCTTCACATAAAATGTGGCCCAAGTCTTTGAACTTAAGTGTTTAAATAGGGTCATGGATTTAAGTAATCTGTTTGTAATGTGAACAACTTTGAAAGCAATCCATTTACTGTTTCATGATTTCAGTGGACTATTCAGATTTTCTGGATATGCTCTGAGTCATGCAATGCCCTGTTGAGTACATTTGCTATGTAATTCAGTACAGGGATGCTTGCTATTAAGAATATCAATGTGGCATGGATGATAATGTTGACAATACCCACATACTACAGAAGGGGCTGTGAGTAATAGGGATAAATGCCAGTGGTAAATTGATTCTTGTGTGAGTGCTTATGCTTGCAAAAGAGTAAGTTTAAATTGTTGCCTTGGTATGGATATTAATGCTTTTGCCAGAGAGTGTGGACAGGGATAGGTGCAGGCTGATGTAAATGGGGGCTGTGCAGCTCTGGGACTGCACCAGGAGATGAGTGCATGTAACACCCCAATGTTCAGGGGAAGCCAAAAAGTCTTCTCTCTCTTCCTTGCACCCACAGATGCCGAAACTTCCATGCTCTGAGAGTGAAGGGATTAGGAATTCAGTTCAGCTGAATCCCATTTTAAATTTCAGTGGTAAATCAATGCCAGACAATCCTGCTACTGAGATACTTCAATTTTGAACAATGTATCTTCTTTCAGTTTATACTTCACCTGCTGCTTAGTGGGATGCATTATATAAGTGGGTTTTTGTTAACATGTGTCCCAGGCTCTATTCCTAATTCATTTTTTCCCATCGAATGAATGAATAAGCTGTGTTAATTTCCTTCCTTAAGCTTCCTAGCATGTGTTTTAAATTGTTCAAACAACTGAGCACAGAATTGTCATATAAGATTCTTTGAGACTGCAACACAGTAAAGAAACAGCTAAACTTCAGCCTTCTGCTACTCTTTCCATGGAAACTGCTATAAGGAAAATAGAACAATTAAATCACTTTTAAGTCATTACTAGTTTTATCTCCTTAGGGGAGCATTAATTTTTTTTTTCATTTTCTGCATTCTTCTCTCCCAGATTCAAGGATTTTGTATAGTTTGATAAGGTGGAGCTCTTTGCTTTTAAAATATGTGGATGTGAGTCCATTTTTACTGTTTGCTTTGTGCTAGTACTAGTACATTAGCCTCTGTGGATTTTATTAATCCAGATTTACTTGTGTGAGAGTTGACTCTGACCCAGAATGTGCTTCATGCAGTGCATTTTAAGGAATGGGAATGTGCTTTCATGAATTCTAGCTGAAGCTGAAATAGATGTTGAAGCTATAAAGGCAATATGTGAATCCTCCAATAAAAACCCATAATTACATTGACTAGAATTCAGGGAAATAGCTGAACTATATTCAGCAGGAGCCTAACATTTGGCAACTTTCTGGATGGTGTAAGTCAGTATATTTAGTGAATGTTTTCATGTTATTGTCTTCTTCATATTTGTATTTGTATTATGGAATTCATCTGATGACTCACAGACATAGGATTTTGCTGAATTGCCCAAAGTTACGAGTTGTAATGGTCTTTTCTGAAGTCACACATTATTCTGAGCAGATTACTTCTCTGTTTCCTCTTATTTTCAAGGCCTATGGACTTTGATGAAGTTCAAAATGAAGGAAAAGAGCAGTCAAATGCAATTTGAGGAGTTTTATTAGAATAGGTTGTAAAATAGGGGGCAGATGGACCAACAGTTTTCCAGAGCATTGGAGAAGACTTTAGGAGCATGGCAGAGTTTTGCTGTTGACAAATTGCTGATGAGGAGTGTAAGTTTTGCTGAAGAAGACCTACTTGTCCATTTCTAGGCTCAAAAAAATCATGAATATGAGAAGAAATCCAGTTCCTTATGTAGCCCATGTTTGACAAGCATGTAAAGAGGATAAGGAACATTTGATCACAGGCTGTAAGCATCCATCATTGGGAATGTGCACCTATACCAGTTCTGCCACTGGTTCTGCTGAAACAAAAGAGCAGGTTCCTCATGAAAGGAATCTTATATGTTCTTATAAGGAATATTTGCTTTTCTAGCAAATTATACTGTTCCTAGATACTAGCAGACATTTTATGTGTTCCTTCTTCTGGCTGGATAATCCTTTCTCTTTTAAATGGCATTTGTTTGGTGAAAAATGTTGGTTTCTCACCACCCCAAACATTATCAGCCACACCTGAACAAAGTAACTTCTGTCTGATGCTTAAAGAAAACAGAAGGAAAGCTATTGTTATACTGATATTTTATGACACTATTTATCTAATATGGAAGTGCAAGAAAAAATAGCTTTTGTTTCAGTTTTTCATAGCTTTTACACAAATATGTTGATTTCACAGAACCGACTAATCAATTAAATTAAGTTTTCTGATCTTACTCATTTTTAATAGCTCCATTATTCACTGTATCAAAAAATCAAGAGGATGATAAGATAATAATTTTCTCTTGGAACTGTGGAAGTTTCTGAATTAATTTAAAAGATACTGAATCAAGAAACACATTGGTATGATTGAGGAGCTGAAGCTGAATCTTTATTATTCAAGCTTGTTAAACCAGTTCAGTGGGACAAATGAATTACAGCTATAACTGGAACCAAAAGGATCAACAGTTTGTGCATAAGTGATTGTTTTCTCTGGACATAGTGCACATACCTTCCTACATTGAAATCAAGATTCTAATTAGATTAATAAAGTATATAAGTAAATAAAGAGCTGAACAATTGATTAGCTTAAGCAAATGCAACCCTTTTCATCAGGGTAATTTTTTTAGCTGTGTGAAAGTTAACAAAACACAATGGTCACAATGACATTTCCTTTTTTCCATAGAAATCTGCATAAACTTTATCAGTATTAAATACTTGGCATGTCTTTTACATGTTATTTAAATTACCTCACTGCAAAAAAGTTAAGTATAGTATGTTGTAATAGCAAACTCCTTTGAGAACAGATTTTTTTTTTTCACCTTGTTAAAGTAAAATTTTGATTTGTTTTCTCATAACTTACCAAAATAAGGAATATGTTATGCGTTGAACAAGGTTAGTTCTATTTTAGGCTCTATGTGCATGATGATGTAATTATTTAGTACTGAGAAATTTTGACTTTTCTGCTGTCGTGCGGCTCCTACAAACTTACACCAATGATTACTAGAATTTTAATTGCAATGGTACAGGCAGCTGGAGATTGTTGTTACCTCCTGCATCTGTAGCAATTATGTAGGATGCCACAGCAATGGTTATTTAAGAATTCTTGCCATTATCTATGCAGCTTGGTCAAAAAACAATGATGAGACTGTTACTGTTTCATCCAGAGAAAATGCCTGCGGGTGGGTTGAGTGGATGTAAGCTGGCTCAGGTTCACCCACTTTAACATGCTGGTGCTCCTCTCACCTCGTCTTTGGTACCTGTTAAGATTGCCTGCCTATCTGCATACACCCTCAGCCTGGCCAAATCTGTGACTATGGTTATGAGGTTCTTCTCAGATTTGCCTTTTCTGTGATAAAATCCTCATAAAGTAGTTCAGAATCAGCATCAGTCTGGTCCTCACTGCAATGGGTGAGCTGATATTTATCCCTGCAGTTTGGAAAGAGTCTTTCTCATCCGCTAGACTGACTGAAGTGAGCTCAGTCTATATTTGTTTAGATCAGAAAATGTGGTCAAATTTATGCAGAGTGCTAACACAGGGACTTTTTTTCAACATTTTGCTGTAACTACTACTGGTTGCTATGAATTGATAGTTATTTGCTTGGACAGTGATTCAGAACAACAAAGGCATCTGCTACAGAGAGGGAGTCTTTGAAACATGCTCATATGTGGCTGTACCATTGCTTGGACTGGGACTCCACTTTCTCACCACCCCAAACATTATCAGCCACACCTGAAAAAAAATTCTGGCTACTGCTTGAATGCCACCTTTTATTTTATTCTGTTGTCATTTTTAACATTTCTATTTCTGTAACATATGTATTAAATCACAGGTCAAAATATTCTCCAAAGTATTTAAATGGTTAAAAAGACATATGCTTAGTGAAATTTGCAAAATCTCTGTACTTTGGGCTTCAGTCCCATTGATTGAAATGGAAGTCAGGATGCCAACTTCCTTAGATGCTTAGGAAAATCCTACCCAGCATAAAATGACACATTTCAAAGTCTGATCTTTGGGGCTTGTGTTTTCTAGAGACCCAGGAACAAAAAAATATTTTTCAATTTGCAACACATTGTGTCTGAACAGACTTAATGATTCCCACTCTTATATCAACCTAATACTAATATTGCATACACTATCACTCTCACTTCATTTCTTCCCTGAAAATTGTCTGCAAGTAGTTTGCTTCAGCTCATGTCCCAAGAGCAACAAGTATGAGATCTATCAGACAGAAGTGTTTGAGTTAAGGCCTTGCAGAAAAAGCAGTGCCCTCTCAGTATGTTTCCATCTGAACAAAGATGTTTTGTCCTTAATCTGAGTCAATATATGAACTTGAAATATCGGGTTTTTAAGTATCCAGCACCTCCAAAGATTTAGAGCTTTGTAATTTTTAGGCCAATAGTTTAATGGCATACATTCTTCCATCCTTCCTCCCTGAGAAATTGGAGAAACACGATGAATCAAAGGAGACTTCATTCAACCCAAACATATTATTATTAGTGTTTTCTTTCTCAAATGAACCAAAAAGAAGCTCAAATGGCCATGCCCTGATTTTTCAGCATGCTCATATTCCTTTTATAAAGTTTTATCGCTCTGGAGAGAATGAAACAATTACCAGTTTACAAAACCATTACTTTTTATTTTGTTATTTCATTTCTTGTGCATTGTCCCTTGCAAGCAAATTAAACAAATTTTTAGCTAGCAGTTGGGAGAATGACATAGGGATAAATGAGATTGTAATGAGCAAGGAGCTTCTGATTCAACTAGGTGGGGAAAGTAAGGATTGCAGTGTGAAACACGTGGTAACATGTAACACTGTCTCATTTAAAGAGCAGTGTGTCAGTTTAAACCTATAGCACACTGACATACTACTTTAAAAACTAAACAAAAAATCCCAAACTAACAAAAAACCCCAAACAAACAAAATGAAATGTTACAAACACAATCCAAAAGACTTCTTTCAGAACTCTGCAAGAGCTTTTAATGGTGTGAATGGTTGTGATCCAAGCTACAGACAGAGAAATTCCTCTACTGATTAACTCGTTGTTTACAAATATAAACTAGAACATCCCAGCTGTACTCTTGGGAACCACCAACTGTGAACTGAAAGTGTTGCTCTTAGCCAGTGCTGAAAAGAGGATGCACTTTGTCTTAGGATGACTCCAGGATAGAGATTATTTATTTTCTCATTCTCCTCTTTAAAGTCCTTTTCATGTCCTATCAGTCATTGCCATGTCTGTGTACTCCTTTCAGAGCTGGTGTGTAGCCCTAACCATGACACAAACTGCATGTTTATGTATTTCCACATTCAGAATCTTCTTGAGAGTAATCTTGCCCCATATGAAACTCTGGCCTGGAAGTCTGTCCACAAAATGAGCAGTGGAATGCTGGACTTGAGCTACACAGCAGCTGAAAGGAGGGCAGTGTGTAAGCTGCATTTTCATCAGTTTCATGTGCTTTTCACACATCTAATGCTCATCTGGAAACCTGATCTAACCAGGCTGAGGTGAATTGTTTGCAAATTATCGTAGGGAAAGCTCCAGAGAAAATTCTCCAAAAGGAGATAACATCAGAAAGGTTAAAGCTGACCTGTCTCTCATTAGGTACCTTTCACCTGAGCTTGGCTGAGAACATCAAGGGACTGCTTATGAGGAACACTGGCACAATCATGCTTTACTTACACTGGGTGTGTCTGCTTCCTGTCATGTTTTTAGCTCATAAATACTTCAATCTATTGATACACTCTGCTGAATATAGCTAGGGATTAATACAAGGACTATACAATCGCATGGTGCCCAGTGGAATCTATAACATCTTAATGTTAAGGAATATGTATATCTTGTTGTCTTCCTATAAATGACAAATGCTTCCTGCCTTTTTTCCCCATCTCAACTGTGCTTTAGTTATGTCAATATTGAAATGTTTGCTCAGCATAGAGATTATTACTCCAGTTTGGAATTTTTATGAGACCTGGGCCCATGGCTGACCTTCCTTACATGAATTCTGGCACTACCTCACCATGAGCACTTCCTAATTGCTGATTACAGCTTATCATTACAAGAAGACACTTATAACCAGGGAATTGAACCAGTATGTTTGAATCTGTTCTGGGTCAGATCCAGCTGTGACTGAAGCTGTTTTAGCTGAGCTCTGATTCCAAGCCAGTAACAGTTTATTGTTCAGTTCACAGAGCCCCTCACAGCAAGGGGATTCCATCTCCACCTCTTTCCATGAGCATCATTTTTAGTCCTGGGCCTGTACTGGGTTTTTTAAAACCTGAAACTTAGTGTGGGGGACCATGTCACTGGCAAGAAAAAAAGTGTTGCCAGGAATACAGGTGGGCCAAGGACTAACCAGAGGAATGGGAATGATGGAAGGGTCAGCTTGCTGGCAGGTAAAATCTCTTTTCTCTCCCTTGTAAAACTTCAAATCCATCACACATTTATATCTTCTTGCCACTAGGTATAGTAGTGGAATTGCTGGAGGAAATTAAGGCTAGTGAACAACAGCCAAATGAGAAACAGCAATCACAAGAAGCAATTTACCTCAATCTCACCTTAGCAGGTAGTCCCTGAGGGTAGCTGATTCCAGGGAAGAAAGTTTGTGACCATCTGCTGGTGTTTATTGTGACAAGGAAGGGAGAAAAGAACAGACATGGGGCAGGATGGTGGTTTTTAAAGGACTCTTAAAGTCAAGCTGTCCTCTTGTTGAATGTGCATGGGGATGTTGCTTTTCAGCTGAACTGGTGTTTCAAGCTGGAAAGGTCTGTTTTTCTTCAGTTTGAGATCTGGGATCAGCAAAATTTCCAAAATAACAATGTAAGTTTACTTCTAGCTTTGGGAAACATTTTGAAACAGTTCATGGTTCAGGTTTAGTTTGACTTTTCATAATAGAAGAATGAGAAATAGAACTTAGATGATCTTAACGATCATTTTACAATACGAGGTAATTCCTTGTAAGACAAGCATTGAACTTCTGGAACTTGCTGCCATAGGTGGATGATAGTTACTGGTGTGCTATCTCCTTACTAAAGTCAGAGGTGGCATACTATCTAGAGCAGAGACACTGGCAGAAATAAAATATTTTCTTTTAAATTTCTATAAGAACATGACATTTAGCTGGTAAACACACTTTACCAAGATAGAAAGATATATACATATGTAATATGTGTGTATGTACACTCACACACGTATATTTCACTCTACCTCCTCTGTTAGGGAATTCCTCTGCTCTACTACATTAATATACCAACCCTGTAGTTGCCTCCCCTTCACAATCTCCTCAAACCAAACACAGGCCATCTTCTGACTAATGAAATCTTAAGTTTTGTGTCTGCTAGCAGCAGAAAGCTTATTGACGTTTCACCATATTTTTTGTCATATATGGCATTGGGGTTTTAAGCTGTGGAGTGTTTCTGGCAAGTCATGGAATGGTTTGATAGTGTCAGCAATCTGCACCTTCCCAATGTGGAGTCACATCTAATAATTTCTCTCTGGGAGAATATTTCCAGATGCATTGTAGGGAGAAAATGATCAGATGTTGTCTATTTTGGTTGCTTCCATGGGGGCAGTAAGAAACCAAGAAATTATGCATATCATCTTCTCTGGTAGAATTTTAAACTATATTTCAAGGTGTGGGAAGAGCAGGGGAGTGCTTTCTGTGAGCTGTTACTGTGACCAGGACAAGTGTCCTTTGTGACGGATCAGCCATCGGCTGGAAGATTTTGAATCCCTTATTAACAATTGTTACTGAAGTGCTGCTTCCAAGGAAGGCAGGATGATTACCACCTGTGCTCGTGGGGCATCATTCACTGCTACACAAGTAACTGTGTCTGACTTTGCTTATGCACACTGCTTCACCTTCTGCCACAGAGCTTTGTGGAATTGATGTGTTCTTTAATCCCAGTGGCTTCTGCTCACAATAGTGACTTCTTCCACTTTTTGTCCCTTCTGTGCTAGCTAAGAGATGTCTGAATGGTGCTCACCTGCCCCAAGCAGTCCTACATGCTGTCACTGCCTCATTGGGTTCCTCACTGTGCTCTGCCCAGCATGGCAGCACGGGCCGGGTTTGAATGTGTTCCACCTGCACAGCTCTGGCTTCATAGCTGGGTCTGGATGGGATTCAAGCTCTTTGATTTAATTAGAAAGTTGTGTCTATTTTGGGGCCTACTTAATCGACTTAGCAATAGTCCTTGTACCAAGACCCTGTCCTACTGTCAGCATAGGTGCCTCCTGATAAATCTCAGAGTGCATTTTTGGTCAATGGTGAGCATTTAAAATTAATATTTGATAGATTTCATTACGTCATGCTGCTGCTGTAGGTACATTAAGAAGAGAGGAAGTGAAACAGAGTGTAGCAAGTCATACAGGATTAGCTGTGTGGGACTTCATGCCATATAGGGAGGAGGTTTACTACAGAAGCTCATGTCAAGTATGTACATCTTCTCCAATGCGCTTTATGCAGATTTTGTTGCTGAATGCAAAAGAAATGGTCACTGCAGTCATTTCATCCAGTATTTACCTCTCTCAAAGCACAAATGGTTTGGAGTGAAAGGGGCAGTTGCAGTAAGTTCTTCCAAGTGATGCAGTTGGCTGGTAACCAAGAGACAGCACCATTCCTTGCTGCTTGACTGCCCTGCGATGTCAGCTGGACCATGTGGCCTCACTTCTCTGAGTATAGTTTCTCCTTCTGTAAAATGAGAGCACTGCAGAGCAATTAAAATCAGTGGGTGAAGGGACTCATGTAGGAGTTGCATGTTTTATTCTACAGTCAAGGTAATGCAGGCAACTGTACTGTAAGGCAACCTGTGCATCTAGAAATTATCTCCCTGTCATTCACACCTACTTCACCTCTCACAAAGGTATCAAATACTCTATTAACATCACTTTTAATGATTGTCTACACAGGCAAAGATCTGTGTCACATAATTCTTTCTTTGTCAGAAAATAGGTCACTGAGGCAATGAAATTGCTATGACTGTGAAAAAAAGAGCAATTTTATCCACTTGGGGTTGGGGGTGTGTCTTTAAAAACAGCTAGGCTGTAATCATATGTGGGAAGATCTTGGTGTCTGTAATTCTTCTGTAATTCTATCCAATAGCCAGAAGGTGGTCTAGAGAAGATACTGCTTTTTGCATACCTCTTGCACATAACACCACTAAGTTTGCCTTAATCATCTCCTCCAGTGAAAAGATTTAAAGACAGTCTCCTGTCTTAAGAAAGTAGGTACGTCAGAATACCCTGACTTTTCTGTCTGCCTTAGTGGTGGGTTCAGAAATTTGAGTTTAAGCTGACTCCACAAACACCTCTGTGTTACTGTTTTTCATCAAAAAAATAGAAAGAATTGCAGCTTTTGATACCTGTTGTCCTTGATGCTAGTGCTGGACACAGTGGTCTGTCATAAAAAACATGCTTCATTTTCTTCAACTTTTTTAGGGGGGGTAGGTTTCTTGAATGTTAAAGAAAATTAAATCAAGGCTCAAGATTTTTTTTCAATGTTTAATTTTACCTCAGCACCTGTGGGACACAAGCTATTTGTGGAGCAGAAATCACAATTCCCAGCCAGGTCTCCCATACTTTGTACCAAACCTTCCTATTTGTCAGTGTGAAAAGTTCAATGTTGAATCTTGTTACAGAAGTTTGCAAAAGTGGCCATGCTCAGGAAAAGTTATGTCCTACAGTTTTCAAGTTTTTCAGGCTTATTCTGACAAGTATAAGCATTTTGTTTACAGTATTCTCCTACTATAACATAATAGCTGCTTTAAGAGTTTTAGGGCTTGTGCATTAGTCTGCTTAGTACAAAGTTCTGGAGACAGGTTATAATAAGTTGCATTGTGATGCTTTTGCAGTTATGGGCCATATTGAATCTTTTTTGTACTAGTGCATAAAGACCAGATAAAATCTCCATTCCTATAGCCAAAGAAACACTAAATTTGTTCTCATTGGTTTTCCTAGAGAAATAACATACTGGATATGTAATGGAAAATGAAAGGAAGTTTTATGATTTTGTTTCATGTTAAATTACTTGCAAAAATATATTAAGATCAGTTACATGACAGGAAAAATTGTTTCTACTAATTTCAGTGTAGCTCTTACTGATCTGCACTGAAGAGGCTGCATAGACAAACAGCTACATGAAAGGCTTTCCACAGGTTCCTCATCCTGCAAGCATTGATCTATTGACAGTTCCTGTCTCATGGAAGTTTCTGAATGAAGACTTGCAGACCCTATCTTGATTTTCAGAGAAAACAAACACGTAAAAATCCGATCAGATTTCATCTTTTTTGGGGTAAATATATAGTACCAAGTAGCTTGATTTTTTGTTTCCTATTTTTCACATTCCTTTTGTGTCTAAATATTTTGATCTAACCAGACCACACCTAAATCAAACTGAGTAAAAGGAGAGGATGGGAAGGTATGTGACAGATGTGCTCCCTCTGAGAGCATAATGATCTGCACTGGTCAGGATGCTGCACACAATGTAAAGCAGAGGAATGTTCCTCCATCTTGCACCCGGAGCCCCTAAACTTCAGGAGTGCTCTGTCCATTCAGAGAGAGCCTGTGCCCTGGGGGCAAGGCTGACTGCCCTCATTGCAGTCTTCTGTAAGGAAGTAGAGGGAACAAAAGATGACAAAAGTGTGCACACAGGTGACAAAAAGAAAAGACCAACACCAGAAATTCATCCTTTGATGTTCACAGGGAAAATAACACTTTCTTTTCTTCTTTTTTAATGTTTATGGTCATGTTATATGTCCATTGTCAACACTCTCTTCAGGAAAGGAAAATTAAATTGTAAACTGGAATCATTTTATGAAGTGAAACCCCAGAGGATAACTTCAGAATAGATCCTTTCAAGTAAATGGGACTATACCAGCTGATGATGCTGCCCTACACTGAAACCATAGCTGCATAGCTGGTTGATACACAGGTGATTCATGGTGCCTTCTTTCACAGCAGGATTGCATTCTGATGGACCACAAGGGAAAGCAGTGTCCTTTTTTTGAGAATGCTCTGTTCTCAGAAACAGTGGAAGGTTTATGACAATTCTGCTGGATGCAACCAAATAGTGCAAGCACAATAAAGCAGTGATTTCAGGTACCAAGGAAAATTAGGTTCTCTATAATTCATGCCATTCTTTGCAGGACTAGATAATTCCAGCTGTTGTCCTTGACCAAATTGGTACTGATGAGCATTTGTCCGGCTGCTGACTTATACCCCAGTATTGTCTTCATTCTAATGGGGGAGCAATTTCTATAAATATATAATTTATAAAGTGCTGTGGAATCCTTCAGGATGAAAGATGCTATGTATATGTCATGCACTGTATTACATTCAAGATATCAATAATATTTTTTTCTGTTACTTCACCTATGAGATAAACTGAGGACAGGGAAGATGTTTTGCATTTCTGGGCCAAGGTGATTTAAAGAAAGGGTGTATGTATTGTTCATGGAGCTAAGGCCTCCTTGATGCTGTTGATCCTCCTTGATGTTGTTTAGCATTGTTGCTAAAGCAGCAATGCTTCCCCTCCCATTCACTGTCTGATCAAGAAATGTGTTTGGGCATCGTGTACAAGGTGTGTCAGCAGCTAACTCCATCCTCTGGGATCTCTAAGTGGGGGGACTAAGTCACCCCAGCCTCTCATCTGGCTAGAACAAAAGCTGCCATCAGCTGCAAGCCTTTGCAGGAAAGACAGTCCTGTTAAAAGAATGCAGCAGTGTGTTCTTCATAGCATGTCCTCTGTCTCCAGCAGCTTGAGTTTCTTGTTAGATCTCCTACAGCAACCACGACCAGTAGCCCCTCATCAGAACAAGCTTGTCCTTCAGAAAGCTTGGCCCTTGAGTTGAAGGAAATCTTACTGTAAAGCTTCCCAAAGTGAAGGAATATTCTAGGTGAAAAAACAACCTCATTTATACTTATTCAGACTTCACTGTGTTTCTTATAAGATCTTAAAGCATTTTAAACTATTTTAGCTTTCTGTTGGATACTCTGAGAGCCTCCTTTCTAGATTTGGTTTTTTGGTGGTTTCTTTGTCTCAAAAGGAGAAGTGTGTAGGCACATAAGAGAAATGAAAGCATAGTCACGAAGTTGTGTAAACAAGAGGAGTGGTTTCTCTGCTTTTTGTTGTTTAGGGTTTATTTTAACTTCAAAAAAGGTTGCCTGGGATTTTAAGTTTGAGGTGGAAGTGTTTGTCAACTTCAATTCTCTGCAGTCTGCCTCCCTTATCCCTAGCTGTGTCATTGCTCTGCAGAACATCAAACATTGGAGGGCAATGGTGACCTGTGTTGTTTTAATCTCAGACTAAATGGTTCTTTTGTTTTGTTTTAAAAATGAGCCCTTAACTTCTGTAAGCTCCATTCTTCTCCAGAGCTTTGCAGAAATAAAATACATCAAGACGAAGGAGGCATAGTATGACAAAAGTGGTGGTTTTATTGAAAGAGAGCTTTGTCGTATTTTGCTTTTGAAATGCGTTTAAAACAGAGTTTAAGGATTGGCAATTTGTTTAAAGAAATGGGTAAAATATTTAAAACCACCACTTTATTTAAACTATTGTGCCTCCATCAGTAAACATTCAGTACATGACTGAACCCTGTATGAACTTGTGCTTGTTGCTGGTTAAATAGATTCTGAGCTTAAATGAAAAGGGGCTGCTATTGAGCACAGGACAAAAAAGTTGCATGTGCATTTTTTTTTTTAATTTGCCCACACACAAGCTCTTACCCCCAAAATACTGCATTCACAGGATCTTTTATTAAAACACCAATTTTTTTTCCTAGGCCTCAAAGTACTAAACTGAAAGCAAGCTGTTAACAGAAATGAGTAATTATTGAAGCTCTAACAGGCAGCTTTCATTGAAGTTGATTACAGCAGCCATATAATCACTTTTACGGATGCTGTAATCACAGTAGCAGGGAATGCTTGACTTGGTTCTTATTGTTTTCACTCAGGGTGGAGGTAGGGGGCCTGCAAGAAACCCGTTTTACCACCTCAGTACAATTTCTGCTGTAAAGGAAATCTACACAGCCCTGAATGAAGCAGAGAATCATTCATTCTTTCTTTATTAGCATTTTCCCCTCCCTCACATGAGAGTCTGTTGAAGCCAGGAAATTGCTGTTATTCAATATGCAAGCCAGAGGTTGTAATGACCATTTGTGAGGGTATGACCAACAATTACAGACCTTAATGAATAGGAGTAATCTAGTTGAGACTAAACACTAGTAGCAACTTTGGTGCTGTCTCTGGTTAAATTAAAAGAACAGCAATGCAAAGGAAGTTAACAAGAATTAATTAGTTAGATCAAACTGAAAACCTACTCATTAGTGATGTTATAGGCAAAGTAAAAGCCTATCTTCAGTGCAATTAGGTAGACAAATGAATTGTACAACTGACTGATTCACACCTGCTAACAGCTAAGGGCTATAGCTGATATGTATGGGATCCACTTTTTACAGTTCATGCATACTTGCATAGTTTAATGGATCTTGCATTCCCGAATCAGCCTTCATTCCTTCACCTTGTATTCATGTATTTGATCCAAACATTAGTGTTGCTTAAAGATTCTGGCGCAATGTGGCCACAGCTTTTAGAAGTGTCCATCGAACTGTAATGTCTCCTTAATATGCCCTGCCAAGGGATCTCAGTTGGCAGATCTTTCCTGTTATTTTTTTAAGAACTGTTTTAAGATTCTTGTTCTTGACAAGCTCTCGATTGTGTTGAAAGTGGACAGATCTGCAGAGAAAGATCATGTCATCACTTAAAAGAATAATCCCATGATTCAAAATTTTGGTATTTAGGAGAAGAAAACTATTGAGAAACAAAGGAAAAAGTCAAAATCCTTAGTGTGGAGTAGCTGTTAGACACCTGCAGGTCTGACTGTCTTCAGATGTTGTATTTGGAGAAAAGTCCTGGGGATTCATGAAAAGCAACCAGAATGGCAATGATTAAAAGAACATGAGGAGATTTTTTTCCTCTCCTCGGATGCATTTTCTTTTCCTGCTCATGACATTAGTCCTAGGCTTAGGTACTGCCTATGTGGAAACCAAGGTGCAGAACCAATCTGCAGTATACAGTTGACATACTCTCTACTATTCCGGCTGACAATTTGAGATTCAGGGGACACAGTGGTTAATTTGTAAATTGTAGTTTTCAGGAGGCAAACTGAGAAGCCACAGTGTACTCTGATCCCTCTTTCTGACAGTATTTTTCAGTCCATGGTTTTATCTTGGAATTTTTTTACTTTGTTAATATTTCACAAAGACCCACAAGTCTCTAATGCTCTGTGAGGCTGCCACAGTTTCAAGTCTGTGTTATGAAGAAGCTTGTTTACTTCATAGCCATGCACTCATGTTGTGGACTTAACTATTTTGGCTCTGTTCTGATGCAGAGTTTTGATCTAAAGTGGTTTTATTTGTGATTAAAATAGCTCCAAAGCAAAGCAGACATAGTGGGAAGGGCACCTGAGCCTCTTTTTTCTTTTTTTTTTTTGAACTCTTTAATTCACCATAGTTTATTTTCTTTTATTTATTTTTTAACTGCCTATCTTATGAAGAAAATTCCCATAAAGTTAGAGCATTTGCACTATAGAATAAATAGCTTCTCTAACTTGGCTAGTTTCAGACTTGTTTTCAATTTAAAGGGGGAGGTTTGAATTTAAAGTACATGATTTAAAGAATTTTTTATTAGATCTTAACAAATGACATCTCTTATTTACACACAAGAGACTGACTCCCTAAAACTCTGCCTGGATATGTAAATCTCCCAGCCAGATATACACATAAAATGGATTTTTTGGACTGAAAACCCAAGTAAATGTACCTATTACAACAGAAAGACCCCTCTGAGTCCTCTAAAAGCTTTTTTTGGTGTATGGCTTCAGTGTATGTTTATAAGCTTTTTTTAAACAAATGGAGCCAAATCCAGGTTTAGTATAATTCTTTATATGTATATATACATATTTGTAACCCTAGCTTTCACCTAAAATTAGGGGTTGATGCACTTCCCTTGTGCTAATGGGAGTTGTATTGAAACGGGTCACTGCTGTTTTCCCGAAGCTGCTGTTTCCACAGCAGGAGCAAAAGTCACCTCCACTAGAAAGAGGTATCTGAAGATGTCTGTGGTGAAATGAAACATTTCCCATCTTTTGACTCTGGGCTCCAGCTCATGAGGGACTTGGTGCAGGACTGTGTCTCTGGGAAAATCTCACCTTCCAGCAGCCTTTCCAGGAAGGGGCTAGGGCATTAAAGTAGTGAGGAGTTACAGGAAGCCGGGCACTTCCTTCAGTGCTTCCCTCCCCAAGTCTCATGGGTGCAGCCAAGCCAGGCAAGGAGTTCATGCCAAACCCTTCTAAAGTTGCATGAGAGCAACTTTGAACCCGGTGTGTTTCTTATGTTGGGACAAGGCTGTAATCATTTGAAAGTGGCCAAATGGATTTTTATCAAGGTTTGTTTTTAATAAAGTTATTTCCTTGCTGACAGACAGGTTTTAACCTTCTGGAAAGAGGGGTTTGTAATAGAAATGTTGACACAACCTCCCTCTAGGGGTGCGGCTGCACTGCTGCAGTGATGCTGTGTGGACAATACAGTAATAGGGCACTGACCCATAACTGACAAGAAGCAAGGCTCCAACTGCATTATAAAGGTCATTCTCCTATTTGTGAAAATGAAGTGTGTTTTTTTGCTCTGCTCCCCGAGTTTTCTGTTCTCTCTTGCCTTGCCCGCCTCCACCCCAAATCCAAACACTTTATATTTTTAGTTCACTGGTGTGATGAAATTTTTAGTGTTATGTTAAAAAAAACTACAGGAACTAAACCTGGCTCCTATAATTAGTTAATCTGTGTTCAACACAGGACACCCAAAAAAAACCCAAACAAACAAACAACCAAGAAGGAAAGCCATTTTTGCAGCTCCTGTAGGGCCACCAAAGTTGGATAGGGTAGTCTCAAGATTGCTCTTAACTGCACCAGGCTGCAGTGGTGCTGGTGGACCATGCTGCAAGCCAGATGCAAAGAGAAAATGGCTCCAAATTTTCTTTGTGTCCACCTGATCTCTCTTATCTTCCTTAGCATGGCTTAGGCCTGAAGCTATGAAAACTGAGTATAGGAACTTAAAACCATTTGAACACTGTATGCACAGCCCCTCCCAAGAAGAATGACCTTTAATGAATCCCTCATCTTATAACCTTTTTCTTTCAAATGTTTAGGAAGGGGCACTACACACAGCAGACACCAAGTGAAGGGGCTGTGTGCTGCAGTCTGCCTGCATGGCACCATCAAGGTGCCTTCTAGTATCTGAGAACAGTAACCACAGCAGTTGATGTCATGAGACTGATTAAAACTAGCTGCCCTGCCTGTGAGGTAGAACATTAATTGAAAATGTGCAATTTGTACAATAGGCAGTAGTTAATTATCTGCTTCTTTGAACTGCTTGGTGTTTGGGATGGCTCTGCCTATGGGGACTAGAGGCATGAAACAAAGACACAGGCAGTTTGAATGGGTAGTTGATGCCATTTAAATGAGTAGGAATGGTTTAAAAAAAAAGTACGTTCAATTCTTACCATAATTTTAGATCTCATTTATAGTAATAGAGTTTGAGATGCAACTGTCCTACACAGGGTTTGTTGACACTATGTTACACAACCCAGCCACCTTAATTTATGCTAAACATCACTGTTAAAACCTGTTTGTTACTCTGTAAACAAGTTCTTATCCAGTGATCTAAGGAAAAATCACTTCACTTAGTGGCAGTGTAGGCATTTAGAGTCAAAGATAAGCATTTCTGATGTAACCCAGTAGAGAGCAGTGGTGTGTATACACGCCTAACACATAATGATAATTTTAACATTTAATACATAGAGCCTTGCTTACATCATTTGGGGCCTTGAGGTATTTTATTCTCCCCTGTTTCATTTTGAGTCTAATACACAGTTTGCAACCACAAACACATACATACCAGTGCATACAAATTTAGTAAAACACTTTATTTATTGAAATTTGTAACTCAGTTCTCTATTTTCTTCTATCGATAATAGCCACTTGATTGCTTCTGAGTAAAATGTAAAACATCCAGTAAACTTTGTAATCATTAGGTTCCAAGGATAAAAACCCAAATATTTTACTTAAACGTTTATTTACTTCCTAATTCTATGATAATTTTAATGTATATCTCTCTAACTATATCTGCCTACACAATGAGTAGTATTCGTCCATTGGTATCATTGTTAAGATCAGCACATGGCTAATCAATCACAGAAAATTGTTTTATATCATATGCAAAAGATTATTAATGCCTTATTGTGTAAAAGCTTACCTAAGCTGATGTTCTCAAAACTGAAACATTTAATCACATTTGTCATATTTTGAGTTTTTTGCTGAATATACAAGACTGTCTAACACTAATTAAAAGAGTGTGCAACAAGGAACACACTGGGAATATACTGATAAAGAAGACAGATGCATACAGAGTGACTTCAGTGGAAATTATCTAAGTGATTTTTTGGTAAAGGAAGAAACATCAGTCTAAAGCGGAACCTCTGTATCTAAGGTTCTCAAAACATCTTAGTAGTTTGAAGTCTGTGTTGGACCCAAAACTGAACAGGAACTACTAATATAGATGTAAAACCTCCTGAGATCTTGGCCTATGGCAACAAGTTTCACATGAAACAGCTGGTCTAAGGTGCTCAAATACCACAGTGATAAGCAATGTGTAAGCATGTGTGAAACTTGATGAATCTCGTGAAAATTCTATTATGAAGGAAATCTTGAAACGGCAGTGGATCAGTGCTGTTAAATCTGCAGCTGGGCTCTACTCCTGCTTGACCTTCAAACCTAACCTTACAAGAGGACTTTGCTCTGTCATTACTGTTGCTTCAGAGTGCAGTACAGCAGCCACCTCACACAATCCTCAATGCCTTTGTAGGTCACACTACTCACTGTCTCTGTTGTGTTGCTCCTTGCTGTTCAGTTCCATGGGCTGGCTAGTGCTTGGTACAAGGCCAAGCACTGTTGGGGAAGGACAGTGAGAGAAAAATCCAGAGGTGATTTTTCCAGCTCCATTGGTTGAGTTGCTGCAAAGGTTTTGAGGGTTTATTAGATCATTGGATGTTTCTTTATTTGTTTTAATCTACAGCTGGCTTATTTGGGGAGTCTTGGTTGCTGGCCTCTGCTCCTTGAGGTTCCCATTCTTTTTGGAGGGGTGTATTACATTGTATAAGCAAGTAGAGAAGGGCATAGCAGACTGGTGGCTTCCCAGACAAAGCAGGGCAGTCCAACTACAAGTAAGGCCCATACTTCTGATTGTAGTATATGGTAGAGATAATTCATGCTATATATGTGTATAAAATATTGTAGAATCTAAGGTATGTCTGTGATCACCCTGGCTGGCCGCAGAGTCTCATTTTTATTCAATTAGTTCGCGGACAACTTTAAGATAATATCAAGTCTGTTATCTGTTAATGTATGAAAGAAACCTTCTTGGGCCATGATTGAAAATTTCCGTGGAATGTCTGAATCACTCACGGGACCTGCACCTGGGAAGATTACATCAACCGTACTCAAGAACCGGGGTCGCTCTGCTACATACAAATACAGACTCCGCCGAGGTGTTCAAACATCCATCTGGACCTCTGGACCTACCTTTGTCTATTCCTGCACATGTATGGATCCAGTTCTACATGTGAAGAGATACAAAGAAACGTTCAGTCATCCCTGCTTCAGGCAGAATTAACTGTATCTAAGCTGGCTGCTTGAAGCACTCGGGGTGAACCACTGGGGAAACGCTGTCACTTTGTCAGTCAGATCTCTGTTCACCCAGTGCCTGCACCTGGGGCTGACACTGTCTTGGCTGTGGTGGTCTTTCAAAATTCTATTTTTTTGTTATTGATCAAATAAATCAAATAAATCAAAGAAATAAAATATTTCTTAAATTTTTTATAAATTTGGCTACCAATTTGGTAATTTATAACATAATGAACAAAGTGATTAACCACTGGGAGAAGCTGTACTCTTTTCCAGAGAACATCCTATACCTAGCAAGTAGTACCATTCAAATGCAGTTAGCATTCCATCATGCTCAACTTGGTCAGAGGGTCTGGCATCTGCCTCTTTTGTTTGCCCGCTTAGAATTTCCTGAGCTGTTGATGGCAAGCAGTGTGACACAGTGGAAGAGCACTGAAATGCATTACTAAAAGTTCTTGTGAGTTTTACTAGTCTTAACTCTGTGCAATTCTGGCAATTAACAGCTCTGAAGGACTAAAAGGACTTGGCTGACTGTAAGGTTAAAGGGCCAGAATTTCCAGAATGACCTTTCGGTTTTTTTGCAACTGACACTTGCAATTTTATCAGCTTGAAAATAGGAGAATCTTAGAGATTATATGGGTGATTGTCTGTGGAAACAAAACCTGCTGTGGAGTTACTATCCTGAAAGATGAAGTTCCTGTTCTTTCTTTTATCAGCATTTAATGTGATTACTAAAATATTGCATCAAAATTAGAATAAACATTGCCTGGGAAAAGTCATGTAACTTCAGCGTGAGCATGGTTCTCTTTCAGGTTTTGTTATGAGCATTTGACTTTGCAAATATTTTCCAATTCTTTTTACCCCATGGAACTGTCTGTGGGAGGTTTAGTTTGTTTTTTCTTCCCTGCTCTTCTGTTTCAAGTTGACATTTTTGCAACTCTGCTCTGGTGTGGTATATTATCTCCACTTCTCACTGCTTCAATATATTTTGCTTGGGATGGACATGCATATTTAATAACTAGGAGAAGGATTCTTTCTAGATGCCATAGAATTGGATTATCATCCCATTAGGCATGAGGCCTCATGTAACCAGGGACACTTAACTTTTGACCTTTGTTAGAAAGATCATTTAATTTAACTGCTCTTTGTATACAGCTGAACCAGGTGAATCTGGGAAATTCTCAACTCAGTTTTATGTTTGTTTAACAAATCAGGAAGGGCTTTTAGCTGGAACAGCTGTGATTTTCATCTCTTTTGATACTATCCTAATACATTCTCAAATCCCTGCCTAAGATTTATGTCCCGTATATGGGAAGAATTGCAAGGAGATAGACAGATAGATTAGATAGATTGCACTCAACTATATGTTATGCCTAGATGTTTATCAAAGCTTTATAATGACCGTGTAAACCTAGATGATAGCACAGATTTGGCTATGGCTCAATGCTTAAATTTAAAATGAAAATGTCATTTGAAACCCAAATGAAAGAATACATAGCTACACTTGAATAGTATACACAGCAGGTTTGGGGCATATGTGGGTGGTATGTGAGGGTGTCAGACCCCTCTGTCTGTACAGAAAGTGTACAGTGGGCAATCACAGCCCACTATGCCCTTATAGGTACAGGCAGCAAAGACCACTCATCCAGGCATTGTACTTCCTGAAATGTGTCAATGATTGTCTAGTAAAGCCTATAGGCTAGCTAAAAACTTGAAAAATTTGGTAACATCAATTATTTAAATTATTTTTCCAAAGCAGCTAAGGACGTGGCTAGGGTCACTTGCAAGATATGGACTTTGGGGATATTAAGAAGAAAGAAAAGAGACAAAGTGACAAGCAAAATTATTTCTATCATTTTGTTATGTTTAGGTTTGTTTGCAGATTTGCTGGAAGTGTAAAGGGTTTTCTCAATGTCTTAAACACAAGCTTGTCTTTAGTAAACAAACTATACTATTGTGGGCAGCAATGTGGTCCAAAATCCTGTATATTAATATGATCTTTGTGGAAGCAGGTACATTTCTTTGGAGTTTCCTTCAACTGTTTAAAATGCATTAAATGCATCATGTATCTCCATGGAAAACATCACGTCCCTGAATTATTTACATCTATTTCCTAATGAGGAAATTGGGCTTTCTTTTCTAACTACAGGCAGTAGCTTTCTGGTAGCATGCTGGTTCATCCAGTAAAGCATCTAGGTGCATTCTGTCTGGAATACTTCGTACCTGAACACTGAGTAAATGGCAAATTAATATGGCCTGTTGAATTGGTTTTGCTCTTACAAAATAAACAGGAGCCCCAATGACAGATTCCCCCATTCTGCTTCCATCTTAGAAACTTTTAAAAATGTCCTGTAAGATTTTCCAAGAGAGAGCTTCCTTATTCATGGATATGCACTTCAATAATGAACTTCCCTGTGGAGTCCAGATACTTATACTTCAAAGTACTTGATTTCAAAGCTGGATCAAGCAGCAGAAATAAAAAACATTTTATAATTGGCTAAAAAAGGAAGTCCATCCATCTTTTTTAAATGTCTTTAAAAATATTTTTTATAATATTTCAATTTTTTTTGTTATGCGAATAATCACAATGTGAATTAATTTATCTCTTTTTCATAGATATTTCACTTTATGGTACTTCCATTGTAGTCCTTTTTCAGTCTGGCTTTTGAAAACACAGCAACAAATGAGTAGAGATTTTACTTTTCATTTAGTCTGTAGCCTCCAGTTCAAGGTATTAGCAAATGTTGTTCAAATGTCCTCAGGTATGGTGAGTTTGACTGAAATTAATCCCTAGAGAATAATTTGTCTAATGGACTAAAAGCCCATGGCAACGTATTGTTTTGTTTCTCTGGTATGTGAATTTTTTTAATTGATTTCCTAAATATTGAAAACTCAAATCCAGAGATTTGGGGAATCCTTTGACTTATTTGGAGCAAAGGAAACTGAATTTCAGTCTTCTATAACAGTATCTCTCATAGAGCCACAGGACATACTATCTTAATAGGTAAGACAATAAAAATATGGAGTTCTAGCTGCTTTATTTTCTCTGATTCTAAACACAAACTAAATTTTATTGCCTTGATGCAATATTTGCCTAACTTCTAGCAAACATATGATATTGCAGGATCATAGTGTGTGTTGGTAGAGAAATACAAATCTAGCTTTTAAGGGGCATATGGTGGTCTCTGAGGGTACACATCATCTCCCTTCATTTCTCCCCAGGACCACCATGGCCTTAATGGGAGAGGAGCTATATAGAAATCTGCCCTCTGTGATGGCAAGGATAGAAACAAATGCAAGAATCTGCCTCATTTTAGCAGTAGAAGATGTATGAAAAATCTTAGCTGTGATTGTTTTGTCCAGACTCACTCTCTGCACATATGCTTGTATCGGGTTCACAAATTCCAAATGCAGCATAAACATGATAAAACAGCCATTAGCTGCTAGGAGCTGCCAGCATCATTTATTCAGAATTTCTCGCCGTCCAGCCTCAGATGACCCAGCATTATCACATTCTGGAATTAGTAGCATTGGTTTTCTAATTTGCCTGTTCTGGATCTGAGTTTTCACATCATGTAGTTTGCACAATAATACTACTTACAGATCTTTCATTTTTCTACAGAAATTAATTGCCTGTACCACAATGATTTATAGTCAGACTGAATATGATTATTAATTTTCCTGATGATTGTACCAGTGGGTGGCAACAAATCTACTCCTGATAGGACCAGCTTTGAAATGCTGTGAAAACTAAAATGTCCATAAGGTAATAACAACTAATTTTTACCTTAATCAACTAACACTTTAAAAGAATTTAATATAGGGCACTAGTGCCTTGTGGGGAAACTTGTTTGAAACCTACTGTAAGGTGCTGAGTTATTTATGAGAATAATTATACATTTGTTACTTGAGTTTGTACTGGGAAATCAGGCTCTGAAATTAGACCAAAATACCATTAAAAATGAAGTCAGTGTTGTATATGTTAGAAACTCCAACACTGAAGTAAATAGTATTTAACAGAGAAAAGAACAGCAGTTATCAGGAAATCTTTAACAGAGAAAGAACAGTGGTTATTAGGGAATATTAAAGCTTGACAAACTCAGCTCATATTTTCAGGCTTGTTTCTGCTAAGTGATGCCTTTGAGCTAGAGTAAGATCACTGCAGTGTTTCTCTCAGCTCCCTGATGATGGGGAGGAAGTGTGCACACAGCTTTTCCTCTGGACTGGTATCTCTCTGCATGGCGTGGGCTGCCTTCCCTTTCCACAATGGTTCTTAGCTTTGCTGAGCTGTAGCACTGGACAGGCCTTTAGCCCATCTCCCTGACAGCTGATTTGCTGTCTTGTGCTCTGACTTTGTCAAAGTCACTTCATGTTTCGGGGCCTGAGTGTCCTTATCTGGGTAATGTTACTTCTTGCCCTGGTTCAGCACTTTGATGTAAGGATGAAAACTGCTGCCTGAGACAAGTAATGACAGGATGGATGACAGAGTTGTGAGTTTTGCTTGTAGAAATTCATGCACATTGTGTACATGGGCTGTTTTCTCTTCCAGTTTTGGACAAATAATCTGTGCAAAACACCATCCAGCCTGTAGGGGTTTGCAGGGCCTTGCAGTTGGAGTACTGTGTACATAGCACTTGTATAGTGTTTTAAAATTTACCTATTGTTCCTCTTACAAAATACAGGCATACAGAGCTTAGTTGAGCCTTGGCTTCAGCTTGTCTCTGGGAGAGCTTGAAGAATCACAGGGCATATATGACACAGTGTGATCAAATGCCAGAAATATTTTGTTCTTTTTTTCTTCCCGTGATTAGTGGCATTATGCAGTTATGCAAATAATCTGTTATTTATATCTAGACACATTATGCAGTTATGCAAATATTCCATAAATAATTAATATTTCCCACAGTTATTTGGGGGGAAATATTCCCCCAAAGCATGTAACATCAGCTGTTTAATATGCTATGTGTATAGTACACACTTCTAGTTGTGTCATACCTCAGGTACCCAGCTCAGTGAGGTTCCCAAACTCCAGTACCCAGACCAGTAGCAGCTTTCAGATTCCATGGGCCATGGCCAATCATCTAGAGTAGACTGGTGTCATGAACTGGTTTAGCTCCTCATGTGCCTGCTTTCCATCTGCTTTGTCTTGAAGTAAGTGATGTCAGAAGGCACTGCAATCCTGGTGGTTGCTGAGAACACCAGGTAGATGGTGAGCTCAAAGAGAATTATTCTTACTAACTGCTTCTAAACACCTTGCTGAACTGTTGTTCAGAGCACAGCACAGTACTCTGAGAGCTAAAGTGCCCATGTAGAGGAGAGACCTGGGTACTTTCAGAGCACCTGAGTTACAAGGCTAGGTCTTAGAAGGGTGGAAAACATCCAGTATCTTTGTCTTCTGCACTAGGCTTATAGGTATGCCTAGCTGGACTGGGTGACAGGAAGCTACTGAGTCATCTTAAGTCACATAGTGATGTTATGGGGACATACAGAGAAAGTTTTGAGGGATTTAGTTGACTGCATTCTTCATTAAAATCTTCTGATATGGATCATTCAGGTGATTGAGTATTTGCATGATTTTAACTGAACAAAATGCCGCTGTCAAAGCCCAGAGGAAATCACAGATTAAATTACAAAATGTCTATTTCCTGCATAAAATAAACAAAAGGAAAAAGGAAGAGAAGAGAAGAGAATCCTTACTGATAATTTTTTTTGGTTTTATACTTTTAAAACCATTTTGAAAATAGTTACACAATGACAGAAAATCCCACCATTTCTTTAAAATCCCATTCTTCCCTTTAGAACCTGGAATATATAAGCAAATAACAGAGAGAAAGCAGGTACACAAGTAGGAAAAGTACAAAAAGTGAAAAGGAAGTAGCAATGAGATATATAAAGAGAACACTACACAAAGGAAAAGAAATGGCAGGTAGGAAGGAGTCTGTGTGAGAGAGTGAGGGAAAGAAGAGGAATAAGAGAAGCAGAACAAAATAAAGAGCCCAGAATAAAAACATAGGTCATGACAAGTCAAGGAGAAGACTGTAGTAAAGGATGGAAAAAACATGGTCAGCAAAATAAATGAGCAGGAACCAGTGTTTTGAAACAAGGGAATAATTGTGACTGAAAAACACCTGAAGAATGGAACACAATGCCAAAACAGCTGGGGAGAAAGAAACAGAACAACAAAGAGAGAGGAAAATGCAATATATATGAGTTTTATGATGCATAAGATTGTGTTTAGATTTAGCATGATTTCAGTGTTCATGAATGTGCCACTTTTTCATGTAGATTAGTATTGCCCGAAGTCCTGTGTTGCCCATATCACTCTTTGCCTGTATTGCCTTTAAAAGCAGAACTGATTTCTTGGCTTAGTTAAAGTCAATGAAAGCATTACCATTTATGGTAAATTTATGCATCTGTCCAGCAGTTCTCTTCCTCTTATTCCTCCTCCTTCGTCCACTCCTTCATACTTGAGTACTGTAGTAGATGCATAGGCACCATAAAGAGTCAGACTCAGACAAGTTTCACATAAAATCCAGTTTCCTGGTGTTCACAAAAGGTTATCTATTCTGACTCTGCCTATCTCCTGCTATCTAATGCAGAGTGAATGCTCTGTTTACATTTCTCATATATTTTCCAATCTGCATAAGTCACAGTACAGATTAATAGCCCAACAAAAGTTTGACCTCCCATTCATTTTGTGTTAAGCCCTCTGTCTGAGGGGACACTTTGTATTTAATGGAGCCAAAATTCTTTTCCCATCATTTCCCAGAGAGAAAAGCATAATCTGCATGCAACCCACTTTAGCAGCTGACTTCCCCTATGTCTTGTCTAGAGATTAAGAGCAGAGATGGCATGCACCCCTGAGTTTGGCCCAGATTCCTCATAAAGTTCTATGTGATACATGCAGTTGAGAAAATCTTGACAATTTATGTTTCTGAGAGAAATCCTCATGGAATTAACTTGTTATGATAAATAAAAATTAAAACATACAATTTTTATGACTTTGAATTTTGGGGTGGACTCAAAACTCAAAGTAATGCCAAGGAAGTATGAAGGGGAATGAAGTCCATGTGACCAGTAGAATGCAGTATTTATTGCATTTGAATTGCACCCTATCCCAACCGCAGCTCTGCCACCAGGAGGAGGAGTAGGTAGAGCGTAGACTTTATACTGTGCTCTGATTCATGCTTTCAAGTTGGTTCACATAGGCAGCTCAATACAGTGTGAGTGCCCACACAGACAGGGGCCACTGGTCACAGGTGAGTCTCAGCTTTCAGCTGCCTCCACACCCGTCCTTTGGGAAAGATGCCCACAGCTGCAGCAGCCTGGCTTTACACCCTGTGAAAGAGGTGTCTGTGAACTTGTTAAACATCTTCCACCACCTCAGTGCCAGGAATGCTGTGAGGAGATGGAGGACACTAAGGACATATTTCCCGCAGTATGGGATGCTGACAGCCCAGCCTGAAGCTATCCAGTTGGTTTTTAATTGCAGCTCTAGTATTTCTTGCCATGTAAACAATAGCCAATATCTTGAGGAGAAGAGAGTATGAGAAGAAGCAAGTTATTGTGTGTGGGTGATGGAAAGTTGGAGAATGTTAAGTATAGCAGGGACTGCTAAGCACAGCTGCAGGCATTGAAAACAACATGTTCTCTCCTAGTTAGGCTTGTAAAGTACAAGGGAGTGGTCTGTACACACCACTATGGCAAAATTCCTAATTTCTTGTAGCCAAACATGCCTCTAATGTCCATCAGAGTCCTTGGGACATTTAAAGCAGACTTGTGTCCTGGTCTGAAAAGCCTAAGTAGGGTGGGACAGAAAGTCTTTCCAGATGTTCTGGCAAGATGGTGTCTGGCTTTTCCAAAGAATAGGAAGAGTGCTCAGTCCTTAAGATCTCTCTGTGGTCAAGAAGAAAGGTTGTCCCTAAAGAGGATCAGCTCTTGGCTGCTGGCTGGGCCAGGTGTTACCTTTCTTGGACCTAACTGATCTGGGCTGAAAGTGGAGGGATTTCCCTCAAGTCCATGGAAGCTATACCAGTCTTTTACTAAGTGAGCCAGGGTTTTCTAAGCTGTACTCGTTGATTTGTACTTTGTTATCACTAAAAATTAAGTTTTTGACAATTGAAGTTTTTCAGTTTGGTTTTGGTCATTTGTGGTTCAGATTTTGTTTGGTTTGGCTTTTTATGCTCTGATAGGAAGAGTTAATTGTGATGCTGTTGAATTTTTAAATTACTTTAAGAATAAAAGTCATACAAAGTATTTACTGATTTAGCATCATAGGAGAAAGAAAAACTGTGCTGGGGAAGAGCAGAATTTATCTGGAGGTTTTCTCTGCTATGTTTTGTGCTCATTTCCCTTTTCCTTGTACTCTTTGTTACAGATCTGATTTCTAGAACAGCAGAGATTTCCTTGAAATGAAAATGTTTAAAGGAATCCACTAACCATTGTCCTTGTTAGTTGGAAATGAATGCTTATTGATCAGAAATATTGATCTAGCACTTTAGATTAAAACAATACTTTTGGTAGAGCAGTCAAAAGAGTTTAAAGACTAAAGTAAAAATGTAACTTCCACTGGCTACCAAGTGATTGATCGTAACTGATACCAATGCCGTGGAACATAAGTTTACTGTGACATCTCTTATCTGCACTGAGGAGTTTGCCCTCACTGCTTTGCGCCTTATGTATAATGATTGATGTCAGCTTTAATATTTTTTAGAAACAACTTTCATTATTCCCCATGCATTTGCAGTGCTGAAAATTACTTCTATTAAAGAATTTCTCAGCCAGAATGTAGTCATTAAAATAAGAACAGTCTTCAGTAGCTCCAGCCTATGTCTGCTATTGCATTCATATAGCACAGCCCAGAAGTAAACAGCCCTAAGTAGATGTAATAAGCCAAATTTTCTCCTCAGTTCCACCTTTATGCTCTCACTCACTTCAGCAGAGGTGGGTAGGTGTGACCAGTCATTGAACCTGCGTCATATCCCTTCTACCAGATTAAATACTTACTAGTGGAAAAAAAGGTCAGAAACATTATATACAAACTCGGGAATATGATGAAGATTGGACACAACACTTCTACTGTTACTATTACAGGAAAAAAAAAAAAAACCAAAAAAAAACATTATCTGGACAACATAAGGAGCCTGGGAGCCTGTTGCCTATCAGAATTTATTGGGGACTTGATGCAAAAGTAGACAAATGAGGTTGTTAAGTGACGCTTTAACTGGAGGCCATAAGAGTTTGTGCAGCTGTGTGTCATGCCTGCCTCTAAAAGGCAATGTGAAATGCTCTGAACTAAAAAATCCTTGTGCCTGGCTTTCAAAGCAGCAGTCCTGTGGCTGTTAGGAAAAAATATGTGCCTGCTGGGACTGATAATAGCTGATCATCATCACCTATCCCACTGCAATGCTTCTCAGTACGCTTTATTTTTTGAGCAAACAGAGCATGTATATTTTGCTTTCGTGTGAGGCTAGATTACAAGCAATACTACGTTTACATAATAGTGTAGCAATTCTTTTACTGCTAGCATTTGTGTCTGCTAACTCACAATCAATGGCCAATATCAGTATGTCTGTATAGAAAAATACAAATATTGAATGAATTAATTCACTTGCTTTTCATTGTAAGTTAAAGGTATCTTTCAATACTGATATGTCTTGCTAAGACCAGTAATAGGGACAGAGACTCAATGTTTCTCTTTAGATATGACAAATTAGGAGGGAATTGAATTCAGCACATGATGAGAACCTCAGTATTTTCTCTGGAAAGAAAGTAGGTTTGTATGTGAGCCTTGAGGCCCAAAGAACCCCAGGGCAAAATTGACTTAAAAATGGAAACTGTTGTTCATCTTCAAACCCCTAAACCAATGTATTTCTTCGCTGCCTCCATTCCTAAGCAGAAACCATTCTCATATATTGCTCTGTTATTTCTTGAACTTTGCAGTGGCCAAGAGAAGGCCTGCAGAGGGTAGAGCAACAATTCCCAGATCTCTACTAAAAAAAAACTGCATTTAGAAAAGTTCTACAGCTTGTGACAGTGGAAGCAACTCTGGGTTTCCAAGTTATAAACAGGAGAAAAATTTAACCCATTGAGTTTTATTCTTCACACCAGTCATTCCCCAATGGAGTTGTATCATCAGGATATCAATATAAAAACATGGAGAAGCAAATTCTTCAGATTTTGCAATATTTGCAAAGATGTGACTTAACAGTAAATATCTGGTAAAGAGTGATCTTTCCAGCTGCTCAGGCAGCACTGCTGATTCATATATTCCCACTGTCTTGATTGTCATTTTAAACCACCATTCCAGCCATTAATGTGTTAATTGTCAGGGTTGTATAAATTTTAGTAAAGCCATATTATTTTTGCATGGCAACTATTAAAAATATTTTCCTCTTAATTTCACAAGGGATGCTGAGACTTTCAGAGTTTTTCCCTCTTGCAGAAGGGAATAATTTAGATTTTCTTCCATCCCTGTCAGAAGTTGAACAGACGAACAAAACAGATTCTTCAGAGACAATTTTACACAGAGTTACATCCATCCAATTCAATTATAAATTAAATTGACTAACGAACCATAGCTCATTATGGGAATCAATTACTCAGAACTGTCTTTGGACCAAAAATGTGGAAAATAAAAAATAATGGTCATACTTCAATATACCAGATTGTCAGTGTTTGAAAGCTCTGTTTTTCTCTAGCTTGGCATAGACCATCGCCAAAAAGAACTGATAATCATTTGTTTTACTGCTTGTAGAGATGTTCCTTTATAAAGACCAGTTAATTCTTGAGTTTGATCTCTTTGGGACTAGCACCTCGGGCTTTTTTGAGACGACAGGCTAACCCTGAAGTAATGTCATCACATGGGGATCTTTCAGATCAACTAATGCAAATCTGTTATTAAAAGAAGCCACATTTTAGCCTCTGGTGCAATCCAAACAATAGTAGTGGAAAATGCTGTGAGGTAGCATTGGAGGCATTTTCTTAATAAAATCATTCCTGTGACATCGTCGTAGCTGGCACACCCCTCTGGAGTGTTTTTAGTGAAATGTGTAGTAAAAAGAAATGCAGCAAGAGAAATGAATCCTGTTAGTTTAAAAGTGGTGTGAAATGATGATGATGGATCATTTAAAGTCCCTAAATAAAGCCCTTAGTACAGAGCATCCAGAATAGCTGTTTAGTATAGCTGGTAGTATCATTTGGATAAAATATGTGGGCCTGGGCAGTGTCAAGGGCATCCACACAAGTGCATGGCAGGTCACAGCACCAGCACACAAGGATAGATCCAGCACTCCTCCAAAGTATCAGCCTGCTGGGAAGCAAGGAGAGCAGAGCTCCTTGAAGGCTTTGCCACTTCTGCCATAGCTTCCCATTGGCTAGTACATGGAGAAATACAAGTCAAGTAAAACATGTTTTACAGTTCAGGTGTCAGGCCCCAAGTTGCTGAAATCCCTAACAATTAACTGTTTTTCTGATATAACTGATGTGTATAATTCAGCAGGATTAAGCCAAAGTTTTTGCACTGGTGTTTAGCTGTTATGAAATTTTGCAAATGAGATAATCCTAATCCCTGTGAAGTATGCTTCATTGCTTGGCTATTTAAAAAGCATTTCCAGCCGGCATGTTATATCAAATCTTGTTGCATCTTCTCCCTTCCCTCCCGCAGGCAGGGCAGGAGGGCTGCCTCTCTCATTAGGGCTGGCTGTGCTCTCTCAGAAGATTCTCATGAATGGGAGCGGGTGTAATGGAAGGCAGGCTGCAAGTCAGGCAGCCCATCTTACCCTGAGTTTACTTTAGACCAAACAGTTCAAAATGAGGCTTGTTTAGGAAGTCTAATACTTAGGTTAATGAGCTGTGCCTTCCTTGCCATCATTATTTCTTATAATCCATCAGAGTTTTTAAAGCATCTTTCTAATATGCATCAAACATTGAATATTATTGAGTTGCAGAAATATTTTAGGGACATATTAGGGACGTGCTCACTAGAATACCAGTGTTATCAGATGGCCAAGACTTTTCCCCCCAGTAATTTCTTTTTCCAGCCCTACCCTTTTTACACTGATCGGCAGAGCTTTAATCTGAAATGAAATGGGCATTGCAGCCCAACCGTTACTTAGCAAAGTCTGCCACCAGTTTAATTTGAACCAATTAGAAGAGCCAATCTTCCTTAGTTCAGACTTATATTAAAAGCTATCACATTCAAAGGCTGGACGTGCAGGCTGTTAATTAGGGGTGTCCGGCGGAGCGCTGCCCTCAGCTGTCGCGGGGCCGTGGCGGGCGCCCCTGCCCACCTGTTGCAGGCAGAGGAGCTCAGCGGTGGCGGCGGCTTCTGCACAAGGCCTCTGACTGGCCTGTGGGGAATTTGCACTAATTAGAATTAGTTGTCCCTCCGCAGCCCAGCCCCTGACACAAATTGCATTCTGCAGCTTTTTGTTCCACTTGAGTTCACAGACAAAATAGCCCGTGCCATGTTTGAAATGAAGCAAGGCAATATGAAAGGGTTTTATGTAATTGGTTAATATACTTTAACATTTTAACTAATATCTTTGGTGTTAGTTTCTCGAAAGGAAATGTGTTTTCTTTCTTCTTCTTTTTTTTAATAATTATTTATGATTGCACTGTGCATAATTTTAATACAAGCTTGTTCAGGTGTCATCAAATCATTGTTGGGCTTGACTGCATGTGTAAGAAAATAAGTGACCTTTAAAGATGATAGTTTTTAGTGGAAGCCATGGTAATGGGGAGCTGCAGAAATACACACAGCACTGGCAAGAAAAAAAAGACCTTTCACACTTACCAAGATAATAACTTTATTGAATCATATGATCAATAAAGAGAAATTGTTTTAAAAAATGTGAAAAGGGCAAGTAAGCAAGGTAAAGGGAACAGTCTGTTGATGAAAATACAGAGACAGATAGGTTGACTGCAAAAGTTGGAAAGTTTCACTCATAAGGCACTGGTGGAAGTGGGAAATCCTCCTCATGACAGAGGCTGACTGCATTAGAGCAGCTCAGCTGCCTGGTAGCATATCTGGCACCCCAAAGTCAGTGGTGGCACCTCAAGGCACGTGACTGCAGAGGTGGTGCCTCTCATCAAACACTGACTGAGATGGAACTGGGACTGGAACAAAAATGGTGATTAACTATCCCTGCAAGAATTCAAAGGAAGTCACAAGAACTTCTACAGAGAGGTAGACAATCACAAGCACCCTAAAATGGTCTTGATTGTTGCTGGGTGATGAATCAGGCATCCACATCTGCCAGCCCTGGGGATGGTAGAACATGCAAGTCAGACTACCAGAGAGTCTATCTCTTGATATTGTTGATATTTAGGTTTTAGAAGTGCAATCAATGCCTGGAATATTCTCTTTGCTGCTCGAGAACAAAAGGAAGAGTAAAGCAAAAATGCCAATGAGTTTGCAGAGGTGACAGAATTAGAGCAAGTAGAACCCTCATGATCATTGTCTGGTCTAGGTTGCGTTCCATATCCCTTGTCTGTGCATTGGTGTTTTGTGGCTCCTCTATTGGTGGCAATCCTGGTTTTTTGATAAAATTGTAAAATGCTCAGAAAGGCTTTACAGATGTTGGGGAACTGATATGCATGGAGGTTACTTGTCAGCCCATTGATGATCCCAAATATTTTACTTAATGGATTTTCTTTATATTTCTCTTTGTGTCTCTTTTCCCTTGCAAAAGAATATCCCAAGTGCCAATGATGATTTTAACCCAAGTAAATGATCAATAATCATTGATTTATAAATATATTAAGGTATGAGGTTTTTTGATTGCTAATTGCTGGCCTGATCCTGTTCTAATTAACATCAATGGTAGATTTCTGCTGACTGTAATGGAAGTAGAGTAACTAAGAAATTGGCCTTTCCCTCTGTCTCTATTAATGATACATCTCTGAAGTTATCATTTTTCTTCAAATTTATTCATTATTTGAATTTCATTCCCCATCTAGTATTTATTGGCATTACATTCCACATCCTGTTAATGCATCTAGAGTCATTCATTAGGCTCTTGCTTAGTTATGATGGTGGTATTTTGCCAGCCCCATGCATTCAAAACCCATGATTGAGAAATGCTAAAAAATACGAAACTATGTTAGATCACAAGTTTTTGTGGTACATGCATTTTGGCTCTTCTTATCTTTTTAGTGATTGTATACAATGTATATACAGTCAGTATACACAGTGTGCCTGTATTCTATGATTTTTTTTCAAACTTTCCTCCATAACAAGGGCCAGAAATATCATTCTTTTTGCTAACAGCTGAATTTTTTATTTTGCCATGTGACTCTAGAAGCTCACCAAGTATTACAAGCCACATCAATACTTCAGTAAAATCAAGCTCCTTGGTCCTTTTGTGGTTAGTTGTATGTCTCATGCTCTGGTCTTTTTGTTTCTAGATCTGAAATCAAGCAAGCACTCCCACTATAAATAGCTCTACATATGAACACCACATTCACTTTCATGTGGGTTTGCCTAATTTTGAAATCCAGCTCCTGTAAGTCCATACTGCAAAAATGCTTCCCTGGGATGGCACAGTGATGAACTTCCTATTTCCTTTTTCGAAGATCTGCTCTACTGTAATTTCAAACCAGGGAGAAAAGCTGTCTTTTAAAAAGAATATATTTCTCTGTTTACTAATCCTTGTCCCATGGATATTACTGTATTGTCAATGAGTAAAAATAGATATGGTATTTGGAATTTTATGCCACTTCAGCCTGCCACCCCTTTGTAATCTCTTGTCAAGGAGATTAGACTGGAGTAGATGTCTGTGTACTGAGTAAATTACTTTTGCTACAAGCAAACTAGGAGGTTAACTGAATGCTCAGTGTTGGCACCAACTGCTGACTATGTTAGTCATTGCCGCTCAGGAAACACAACTGTGTTACTCCACTACAGCAGTGGTGCCAACTCAGTTAACTCTGTCACTGCCATTCCACAAGGGAGATGTATTGGACAAAACCTTTTAGTGGTGCAGGCTTCCTCACCCATTCTGTCATTTCAAAATATGATCCTGACACCTCAGAAGTTTATTTACAGACAAGAAACAAAGAATTTTTCTCTGGAGCAATCAGACTCTGTAAGTGCAAATCACAGAGGCAGGTGGTGAGTGTGTGTTAGGCTTGGATGTGGTTCAGCCCCTTTTATTCCCTACTCCTTCCTTTTCCTAGTGGAAGATTCAACCCACAGAAAATACAGGCCCATCTTAATGAAAGCAATTTTTCTATTAGTGCCATATGTCTTCTTTGCTGTTTGATAGACCTTGTCCCAACAAGAGAAGCTCAGTTTTTCTTGGACAATGCACTGTACTAAAAGCTCTATCAGTCCTCCCCAGAGGCTGAGCTCTGCTGGGCCAGAAGAAGGAATTGCAGTGCTGAAGCAGCTGGCTCAAAAAGTATTTTAGTTAAGAATAGAAGTTGCTAAATGAAGCACGGAGCAGATGGTCTGATTCCAGCTTTAAAAGCATATGAAGGGCTCCCACTTGAATACCTGTGTTTTCAAAGATTTCTGGCGACAACCATCTCTCGTTTCTAAGTCACCTATTTGGGATATGGCAAAATTAAAAGCAGTTCTGAGCCTCAGAGTGTGACCAGTATATCTGTGCTGCCTCTCTGTATTCTCCTTCTCTTCATCACATAGCTGAAAGAGAAAGGGGATAAGTTTCAGAGGGAAAAACAAATTGTAGAATTTCATGGGTCACATTTTAGTTCATTTGTCCCCCATTGGCTACCTGTGGGTAACTACTACTACAAACCATTCAGGTTTTCTCTTTTTTCTTCTCTTCCTCTTCTTATTTTCCTCCCTATTCTTCTTCCCTTTCTTTTTTTCCCACATCTTATAATGTCATCTAGTCATCCAAAGGAGCTTACACAGGAGAAGAAAGAAAAAAGAATCTTGCATTTGGTCAAATACAGTTTTTGTAAGCTCCAGTATAGCTAATCTCTGTGTGACCTTGGTAGCCTGGTTTTCAAGTAGATGCTCATTTTTTTAATGAAAAATTGTCTGTTGCAAAACATACTGCTAAAAGGAGAATAAAATAATTTGTTAAAATTGTATGAATTTTAACAAATTATATAGGCAACAGCACATAATAGGCAACAGCAATTTAAGGAAATCGTTTTCCACTACTGACACTGCTGTCAAAATAAATGTGGGGAGGATAATTATAGTAATTAACAAAATAGTTAATTACACTTTGTCATAAGATAAGGTTGTTTGATTCCTGATTAGGAGTAGATCAATAACCAAATATCTCTCTGTACATATCTGATTATTACTACAGGGCTAAAGTCATGTATCAATTTTCCAAACTGTGCAAAGTAATGGGAAAATATTATCTTGGCAGCCAGCTGTTCTGCAAGTCGCATCCTTGAATCTTCACCCACATAGCTCTGAGATCTTACATTGTATTCTGCTCTACAGGACTTGGCATACTGCTGCATCTAGGATACTTTTGAGGAGGATCAGGGATGTTTAAAAGCATGAACCTTCTTAATGGAAAGTAATACTCTGAGAGAGTGGGAAATTGTAGCAAACATGGGCAGCTCAAACATCTGTAACATAGAGGGGAAAATGTCCCTGTATGAATTGGACTACAAATGAGATCCAGATAAGTGTGAGATGATAGGGTATCAACCACACTTTTATAAGTGGTCATGAGAGTCAGTATTCTTTGGGGATTCCTACCCCAGAAGAACATGTATATGTGTTTTTCTTCTTGGCCCTCTGCAATATATGCCTGAAAAGAACTTTCCAACACTGGGAAAGCATCCCAGGAGAAATCTGTATATCCAAAAAAGTTTCTTTTTCCCACTCCTATACCACCATTCAGAAATACAGCTCATATCCAGGCAATTGGTGTACTTTCTTATCTTTTGCAGGCCAAAAAGGCTAAAAGTAAAGATGAAAGGGAAATGTTGTGATTGAGTTAGGTGACAAGAAGTTCTAATCTGCTTCTTTGCAAACAGCTTCCACCTTCTTCTATCAGCCTGTCCTCTACATTCCACAGTTCCTGACAAGAAGAGACAGTTAGTCTTTTTCCTTGATTTTATCAATGATCATAAAGAACATGATCTAGCAAATCATGTAATCTTTTGTATAGGAATCAACTTTCTTAGCCAAATAATTCTGCCTTTTCCATGTCTCAGTAGAAAATGAATTGGAGAAATACAATTTCTCAAGGGCAAAATGCAGACTTCTGAAAGCACCTCAGTGACTCTGGGGTCTGGATTCCTTTGAAAACAAAAGATATTTATGCTCCTAATACTCTTACATTTGAGACTTGAAATTTCTAAGTCATATGAGTGCTTTTGAAATGGATACTGCCATAAGCCCAATTCTACTGATGCAATCCATACAGACTCTTTAACTGATTAAAAACTGGTTCTAGTAAATTGAATTTTAAACGTGTCATTTTTACATTTGCTGACATTCCTGGGTCCGCTACTGGTTGTATGTCATTGGTGTTCCAGGCAACTGCCAGGAAATAGCCTGTAAATTGCACTGGACAGCTGGGGAAGGGTGGTGACCCTCAGCATTCCTCACTCCTCCCGAGCCCAGTGGCTGAGGTAGTGCAGTGCTGGGGGTGTGATTGTAGCTCAACCAGAAGCCAATGTATGGCATGATGAGCCTTAGGAGAGCAAAAGAATATTCACGTAGTCTGTGCAAAGCACCTCAGCAATGTGGTACAGTACAGGAACTGAGAGGTTACTATAGTTTCGGTGGAGAAGGAGGCAATTATTCCTCTTGTCCCCTCTTTAGATATGTTCCATCCTCAATGCATTCTACTTGCTCAAAGCACAGTTCTCTCAGAGGCCATGATCCTATGTGTGATCTGATCTGAGGCTTCAATCGAGTCACCCAACCAGCAGGCAGCTGTCAAAGGGGGTTTTTCCTCCCACCCTCCTCCCATGGGTGCTGCACAGCTGGGACATCCTGCTGGAAATCAACACACGTGTTCCTGCTGGAAACCAGGGCAGCCCAAAGGAAAGATTTCACTCCAGCCAGGTCAGTTCCCTGATCAGGCCAAAGTACAGCAAGGTGAGCACTTGGGCCAGCATCACCAAGGCAGGGAGGAGGGGACATACAGCCAGGATCTTGGGGGAGGACAGGATTGCCTCAGTTTATACTGATTGATGGTCTCTCCCCAGCCAAGCCGCATTCTCTTTTAACACTCCAAGGGCTGATAATATATTTTCATACTTTCCCAAACTTGAATTTTTGGGAAAAGCCACTGTCAACAAAAGCTTTTGCTAATTTAATGCAGACTGAGCATGTAGGTAAAGAAACATTGTGTGTGGAAACAGATATTGGGGATAAAAGGAACTAAAAATATGTTTACATAGGCAAGATATATGTGTGCCTGGATAGTCCCAAGTCAATTAAAATGCTTTCTTTTGAAGTAAGTAGCAGAAACATTGAATTAAGTGTGAAGTTTGACATTGACTTCAGTGGAGATGCATCTCAACTGCTGATCCTTTGACTGGTAGTCAAAGTTGGAATTCTTTTAATGCAGTTCTGCAGCCACAGAATTTACCACATAGTCCACCAACTCCTATAAAATGGCAGGATAAGAAGGCTTTTATTTTCATTAAGTTAAATTTAGTTTGTGATCTGTCTGATTTTCACAGATAGACTTCAAAACAAAAAAAACTTTTCTAAATAAGTAAACAGTATACAAGAACAATACATGTTGGTGGAGCATTATTCCTGAAGTCTAATAATGGCAATGCAGAGCCACTCAGTAGAGACTATAGTTTGGCAGTATGCTTAGCCTTTATTATCAGAGATTTTCAGCTGTAGATGTTAGGGTGATAAGCCAAAGTATGACAGATGCTTGTTGTCAGAATTTGCTGGTTTTCAGATGCCCTCTGTTGTTTCTGACGTCTAGGAAGGAAGTTGTGTCCATTCTCCATTCCAGAATTCTCAACTGTTTCTCATGCTGTACCAAGTTTATAAAATCTCAGCATGCTTCCAGCAAGATCTCCCTGGCTTGTCCAACGTAGCTATGATAAATTGAAAAAGTTAAAAAAAAAATGACAAGTGTCTAACCAGGGATATGATGTGGTCATCTCAAAGCATGAACCTCACAAAGCAGGAGCTCTGCCACTGCCTTAAGGGCCAGCAGAGCATAGGGGGCCTTACTAACAGCACTGTGATGCTATTGCAGCATGCAGCAGGGCTTAAATGGTAAACAGAGAACAAGGAGAACTTCCTTTCCCCTTCTGTCCTCTTCCCAGATGTATGGTGTTAGGTTACTTAATTAATTTTAACAAGGGAATGACATTCCCCCTCCATTTGTGCCTTGTCTTGAAAGGATGCAATGTACAAATATCAGTTTCAGCACGATCCCCCACCAAAAAGAATGCTGGGCCAGATCCTGCCAAAATGAGTAGTAAAATTTCTTCTCAGAAAAAAACCTGGGATTGGTCTTTGGAAAAAAATAACACATTTCCTGCGAACTCTAATTAATCTATGAGGTACTCAATGTCTGCAAAGTTGTTCTTAGGAACTGAGATCTGGGCACCTTTGCTTGGAGGTGCTATTTATATCTTTGTATGCCTCTGCACGCAATAAAAGCCAGCATAAAATCATATAATTAGAGCAGCTTCTAATTGGAATGACAGGAATTAGGAGATGTGGATAACAGCCAAAGTAAAAACACATAGGGACAAAAGCAAAGTGTTCTGTAGAGCACCACAAAAATAATGCAAGTGCTGGAGTATACTCTTATGCTGAAGTGGCTGCTTAAAACGGATGGCTAAACAAAGGACAATTGAGGTGGGTAAATGAAAGGAGACCTTGCAAGCTACAACATACCAAAATAAAAAATCCTCTTCAAACTGTACTGCCTTTCAGGGAGGGTGAGGGGCTGATAAGTTTATTTACACTTTTAAAAAGCACTGCCAATCCCAATTTATCAGTTACTGTCTTGTGACAATTTATTCATTGTTCACTGTTAGAAGCTAGAAGTTACATAGGAAGCATGATTGGTGATAGCTTCTCTATTTCAATATGGTATAATAGAGATAACAGAGTGCCCAAAAGCTCTACAGCCGCCTTTTTGTCTGCTTTGTCTCTTTTCATTACTCTATCAGAATCTTCATTTAATATAATCCAAAAAAAGCAAGGTAATTGCTTCACTTATCAGTTATCATCGCACTCACATACTTATCATGTCAAAATTATTTATGTGGATGGCCAGGTTGATCTTGCTGCATTTAGAAGCTTAAAATTTGAATAACTGTTCTGCCAGTTAGGTTATCAAAATTGCAGCATAAACAATGAGTTTCTTCATTCTGTACCTTCGAGGGAGAATAGGAAGCATCTCATTGCAGGACTAGTTTACCCGTGGCTGAACACCGCTCCAGGGAGACTTACAGCAATTCTGTAGCCTGGCACTCTGAGTGCTGGGGACAGGCTTCATTTGCTAGATGAACAGTAAATAAAAATGGCATGATATAAATAGAGACAATAGACAGAGACATAAAGGGGCATTGTCAAGGTTGTCATGGGTCCCAAATTAAAATAGTAATTTACAGACCTGTGCAATGCTTTCTTAGTTTGTCCCTTCTGTTTGAAGCATGTTTCATAGCTCTTTTTCTATATCATTTTTATTTCCTTATGATTTTGGTAGATGGTAACTCACCTGTTTGAAAACCCCAGAGGCTGAAATAAAACAAAGCATGCAAGATCGGAAAGTCATTTTAACAACTTTTTTTAATATAAAAGAAATTTCCTTCAGCCAAGCTCTTGAACACCTCCACAAAGGGTAACAGAAAAAAGCCAAGCTCAAACAGATACAAATAAAACAAAAAGAAATGTGCAAACATTTTTTCCAGCACAGGTGGGGAATTCATGGCATAGACATCTTTTCATCCAACTACTCCAATAGCCAAGAACCTCTTCATGATAACCCTCACAAGCACCTTACAGACCACTGGACATTTTTACATGATGACTTCTCTGAAATTTTTTTTATTGAAAGCAGACAAATTGTTATTCATCATTTGTTATTCTCCTAATAATGAGCATTCCAGAGGTTTTGCAAAGTTCTTTGGTGAGTGAGCAGAATAAATCCCAAGTGAGCAAGGACACCAGTAACTCACCCTGGAGACTGCAAATTGGCTCATCACAAGACATTCAAATGAAAGAGGTCCTGAGCAATTCACAGCACGCAGAGTACTACCTGTCTGAAAAATAGTTTGCATCTAAATACTAAAGGAGTAGGGGTTTAACATGAGTTTATAAATCCTTTGCATACAGAGAATGGCCAAGTTCAATGAGTTTTTAATTATTAATTTTTTTTTTCTAACCTGTGTGTTCCCAGGCTGGTTTTTCTGCCTTGCTTCTTACACAGCAGCCATTGTGGCAGGCTGTGCTACTGGCAGTGACCATCCTTGGAATAGTGACGAGTGAGAGGGACAAACAGCTTTCAGCCCTGCATCTAGCCTTGAATCACTTTCAGCTGGTCTCTCAGTCACTGACTGCTTGGGCATTTCTATTCTAGACACCCTGCTTGTCATATCCCTCAGTTTTTAAGAAACTAGTTGCATCTGTCAGGAATCCATAGGTGTCCCAACACCTAACGAAGCTTCTGACTCACAGACAGAAAAGACAAATTCATCTTTTTGCTGTAATTTTTTGGCTGGGTATGAAAGAGTTCTCTATCATGACTCCCTTTAGCAATAATTACTACAACCTCTGAGACTTAGTAAATCTTGAGTAAAAGTCACAGCAGAGAAAAGGGCAGTTTGAAGTACAAATTGTAATTTCTCAATAGGTTGCAATACCAAAATTATGTGAGCTAAACAGAGATCCTGTGACTATGTCAGCACTCAGAATACTTTTATAGCTTGAATTTCAGGTCCTCAGCAATGTTTTTACCCAGCTATTTTGTGATTCTGAACTTCTGTGCATTTTATTTACCATATACCTTTACAGCAGGCTTCACATTCAACACCCATGTAATGATCACTCATGCAATTAACAGCAAACAGCAGAGAGTAATGTTTGCGACTTTTTTTCCCAATCTTTGTTCCGTGGGGGGCTCTAAAATATATTTTACAAGTGTATCCAGGCAATCATTATCCATATCATGTTATGGGTTTTGTAACTTCACTATTTGATTTAAACACCATAACTCTTTTCAGGACAAAGGCTTGTAACATTACAGATGCAAGGAAAAGAGAGGTCACCATTTGACAGCTGGTGGTTGGAGATACACAATCACAATATTCCCCAAGTTATTACAAAAATATTTCACTGAACAATGATGGAAGAAACTAAAAGAACCTAGTAAACATTAAAAGTAAACATAATTGTTGCAAATTTAATTAAATTCTCTGCTGTCTTTGATGTGATGGCTGATCTGTAAGTCTTTCAATTTCTTTGCTTTAATATCAGCATTTCCTCAGTCTAAATCTTTTTGAGACAGTAGCATTTTATCTCAATTATTGCTTTTTCTCCATCAGTCTTTAAATGTAATCTCATTTGCCTTTATGGATACTGTAACCCATCTGAATAGCTTTTAACCTTTTTAAAAATCGCCTTGACCTGAGGATGCCCAAAGTTTTTTCTTCTTCCTTTTCTGATTTTTTTAAAGCAATATTGAATAATATAAATTGGACAGATGAACGATTTCCTATCCAGAGACCAATATCTTAGGATGCTAGAACAGAATTTTTGTTTGAATAAGAATAATAATAATAAAAAAAATTAAGATACCTCTATTTAGCTTTCTGATAGTAAAGAACCTTCAGCTTTGACCTCCATTTCAGTGGCAGCATTGTAGCCTGTGCTGCCACAATATTAGCTTTATCTTTTCAAAGGGAAAAAAAGCTTTCTTTGTACAGTAGCACATTAGCTTCAAAGAGCACTTACCTCAAGAGTCCAGCTCATCCTTCTGGTAAATTTAAGAAATACTCAGCTTAAGATTGTCTGTTCCAATCACGGGTAACATAGATAACTTTGTGTCTAAATGTCACAAAGCAAGCTTTATGTCTGCTTTGTCTTTTCTCCCCACCCTTTCAGGTTTATTTTCTCATTTAGTATCTAACAAAGATGCAGGCTAATGGAAGAATGATACATGAGTGCAACTAACCCTCCTGGAATTTGACTGTAATTGTAAAAGTTGCTATTCACCACAATTTGGTAGCTTTGTGTGTCTTAGATGGGGAGGGGGGAGGGGATGGATATCTTCATGTGCAGTACAACACCTGCAGAGTCAAAGGTGTGCTCTTTGCATCACCAGCCTGGCTGGGTAAATTCAGTGCTGCACTGGCCATGGATGTGTCCCTACATCTGCCTGCCCTGTGCCAGCTGATGTTTCCTTTACTGCCTTACGTGTGAGACTGGTATCCAGGCTTTCTGAACCAGCTGGAGGTGTGCACACCAAGCAGTAACACCCCAAAAGGCTTTTCCCCAGTGAAACCTGCCAGTCTGTGATACGTGTGCCAGCTTAAAAGTGTAAGGGCTTTCTAGTACTCTCCCTTGAGCTATCATCACAACAAGCATCTTCTTTCTCTTCACTTCCTACATACAAACATGGTTTGAGCATCAGCACCCAGAAACTTGCTTTCCACTGTGATTACAATTACCTATCCTAAGCAGTGATGCTTAAAATTGAACTTAAATGCTTAAAATTGTTCATGAGAGCAAAAGGCTATACCTGTGAGCACCCTAATGTGTTAAACAACCATGCTCAGCAGCATTATATGTATCTTGCAGCAGCTACTTAAAAAGACCATCTGCCAAAAGAGTTTGCTTTTCTATTTCAAGTTCTTCTACTTGTAGTTTTAAGGGAAAACAGTGAGTTTAGGAAGTTTATTATTAGGTTCAACTACACCTCCCTAGACTCAGACAGGAGCATTATTGCTCAAAAAAGAGCATGTTTAGCAGAAGGCAGGGGAAAACTAGTTGCAGTGATCTTTTCCTGGATGAACACATATAGACATATATATAACTGAGAATTTACATGGAAATGTCTTTATGCTATTTCACTTGAATTATGATTGCCTTATATGATATTATATTTTGAGAATGTAACAGTGCAAAAGTAAACTAAAAAAGGGGATATTTATTCTTCAGATTTAAAATTAATTTCCTGTGTTGTTTCTGGGTTTTATCCTATCTAAGTTGTAACCTCATGAGTTCTTTACACTGAGACCACTATCAGATGTAATATAAATGTAATGATTTCTATAAATGTTAACCCACTGCAATGCTCCATCCCAGAGCTAAAGATCTGGTGACTGTTTTAGGTTAAGGTACTGCTCCTCTCCATGTTAGGTAATCCAATGTCATTTAAGTAAAATAAATTGGAACTACTCAAGGAATAAAAAGAGGTGAAAGTGCAGAATCTGGTTTGGATAAAAGTTTAATTCTTCAGTTCCAAGCGACACAGCCCTTACAGGAAGCAGAGCAAACTCAGACAGGAGTGGCCAAGTAATGAAGATGGATGCATCTTGTTATCAGCAAGCCATTTACTAGGGCTTGATGTAACCTTAAACATTGCAGATAGCTCAATGGCACTTGCCACTAAGCCTCTAATTAATGAATAGCAGGCCCAAAATTAACAATGTGCATTTACAGATTAATTCTGGGCACTCATTAAACGATGTTCAAATATCAAGCAGTAACTGTTAGGTTTATTCCTTCTGGATTACTGTATTCAGTGTTTGTTTGCTGGGAATTTTCACAGGAGGTTTTCTGTGCTCAACTGCTGAGACCAGGTGCACTTCAGGAAAGGGTATAGTTCACTCGAGGAGGGCAAGACAGAGTAGCTGTAAACCAGGCATTGTAACACCTGTGCAGCAATTTAAGGAGGATTAGAATGATCCTCTATTCAGCATTAACTGCAGTGGGTAAAAGGGCTGGATTGCTCAGAGCAGTTCTCAAACCTCAATTTTATGTTACGCCCCTTTGCAGTATCCATGCTGCTGCCTTCCAGGGTGATCTGGAACAGGATACAGGAGGGTTCAATGGTGGGTTCTTTAGTAAAATACTATTCCCCCCTAGAGCTCGTGTGAGAGCTCATGGGATTCCATTGCTGTGGAAGTGGTCCTGCACACAGTGTCCCAGCTTCTTGATCAAGCAGACAGATAAGGAGCTCAGGATGAAACCTGTATACATTGTAACATGTATATGCCAGTCAAATGGCATTTCAGAACTGTATGACAGCAAATGATTTAGGTGGTCCTACTGTAAATGTTGTGCCTTAGGAGAAGCAACAGTGCAGCTATAAGAAATTCATCAGACCATGTTTCCACACCTGCTAAGTTTTATCTGTATCAAATCAGAAGTTTAAATCACCTCCTGTGCTGAACTATAATGCAAGGGAGAGAGAATGAGCCTCTCAGAAATATTGGTATAAACTGCAATTGAGGGCAAACAGGCAGAGCTGGTTTAAGCAAAGTCAGAATTGAATCCAATGTCCCTGAAAAATTAGACAGATTGGTCTCTGTAACTGGGAAGGTAACTATAATTTTCTGGGAACAGATCCTTTCAGACCACTAACATCAGTATTCAGCAACATGAGGTTTTCTGCATTATGAGTGTTCTCATTAATGTGCCATCCAGCTACTACTGCATGATAAGTGCAGGGATATTATCTATTAAAAAATAAAGAGGGATAGAGAATAAATGGTACTTTTCTGAAAGACATCCTGCAAATCATCTTATCCTAAAACTGTTCTCCATGTCAGAGGAGTCTTAATGCAATACCAGTCTGCTGTGATGTAAAATTACTAATGTGATTGGCATTCCTGTTGCATGACATACAGAAGAGAAACATCCGCTCTGAGCAGAACTCACTTTCAACTGTGCCTGCAAACATTTTGGGTTTGTGCACAGGCAGTGTAAGCAGGATCCCATGCACATTCCACATAATCCAGTGCCATGCATCCAGTTCCATTTATGGGCAAAATGAAACACAGGCTGTTCTTTCTATGGATCATTCCCACATCAGCCTTTTCAAAGTTTAATGTGGACAAATTTAGGAAAGGGGCACTCCCATAGCTCCATGCAAGCCATTCAAAGTTTTGTGCGTTTAAAATTTAGGGAAAAAAAAAAGGCACAAACTTTTTCTTAATAAAAGATTATTCTGTAGAAAAGGTAAGTGGGCTGGGATTTTGTAACTAGGCCTGGATTTCCCTTTGTGATTTGTTGATAGAAAATGGGAAAAGCAACTGTCTCGTGCAGCTTTCCCAGCTTCTTTTTGCTGTAAAGAACTAAATGCATACTCTTCTGTACGTGTAAGGTGATGCTGTTATACTGAGAGTGGCTTTCTTTTATCTTTGCACAAAAAAACTTAATTTGAATGAGAAAACTGTATTATCTCTCATGAAGAGAAGGCTCTTTCTCCCTCGGTTTTTTTTTTGTCACTTCCTTATAGAATTATCTCTGAAGCTTTCCCTAGCATCCTCTCGCTTTCTCTCTGCAACTATTTTGAAAAAAAGGAATCCATAAATCAGCAACAACTGTGCTTAGTTACCAGTAGATAAGGTGACAGACAGCAACTATAGGAGCATTCCAGTGCTGAGAAATTCCAGAAAAATGGAGTAAAATATATTTAATAGGATAGATCTTTTCTGAATCATTACTGCTTATTAATGACAGTATGAGCATCTTGTGGTCTGAATGTAATTTGAAAGAAAGGTGTAAATTCACAGTAAAAATATTAGTAGATGTTTTTTAGAATTCTGAATATTAATCCCTCTTAGTTCTTCCATACATGCACCACAGTGTTATTTGGCAGCATTTGAACTATGGTTTTATATTTCTAGAACTGTCCTTACTCCCCTTTTCCAGTCACAGGAGCCAAGAACTGCAGCAGGCTTTGTAGAGGCACACATTAATTTCAGTTTAGTCCTGCAAGCTACATTCCTTTCCAAACATGTTTTAACCTGACATCATGTTCTTCCTCAAACTTCTCACAAATTAAGATGGGATTCATATAAACTTCCACTCTCCTCAAGCTTTGCCAACTCTTCATTTTCTTTTGGCAGACTTTGTGGGCACTTCTGATTCTAAACAGGAATGACAAACTCAGCACCTTCCATGTACTGTAGCAGAGGCAGCATGGCAGTGTCAGGGGGAAAATCCTCATTCTGAGCAGAATGTGTGCCTCAGAAATCTTGCCTTAGGTGGTTTCATGAACAGCAATTGCTCGGTGTAGTAGGGGTGGTGTGAGGGGCTCCCAAAGTTGGCAGTGTTCATCATGGACCAGTATGGATGGGGTTGGGTTTTATTCTGGCCATCAACTGCCTCATACTGCCTGCTGCCACAATTCTCCTGTGGGACAAGTGGAGGGACTCTGTTCTGTCAGTATCAGCCTTTACCTAGTTTTGTTGAAAAAGCATATTGCTTGATTTTGATAATGGATTTATATTCCTTAATGCAAGGAGCTATGTCTTCTACTTGAAAGAACAGTTATTACTACACCTGCCACTTTCCTTAGTAAGGATGAAGGAGTTTAAAGTTATTGTCAGGTTTATTCCTTGTACTTCTTAATGAGCCAGGCTGTGCCATACTTTTTGTTTCAGAGCCTGGTGAGCAGGCTTTCCCCATGGGATTAATGCATGATTTTCTGTTGCTTTCTCTTTGAGCTGTCACACATCTCTAAGCAGAAAGCTATCAGGTCTCCCAAAAAAAGCATTTATGCCTTGGAATTGTAGACTTATTAAGTTTGGAAAAGACCTCAGAGATCATTGAGTCCAACCATTAATGCAGCACCACCGTGTTCCCTGCTATACCATATCCCAAGTGCCACATCCACATGCCTTCTGAACACTTCCAGAGATGGTGAATCCACCACTTCCCTGGGAATCCCTATCCAGTGCCTGACCACCCTTTCAGGAGAAAAATAATTCCTAATTTCCTATCTAAACTTTCTCTGGTGCAACTTGAGGCCATTTCCTCTGGTCCTGTCACTGGCACAGGAGACTGATCCCCATCTCACTACAGCCACCTTTCAGGCAGTTGTACAGAGCAATACAGTCACCTTTTGGGCATCCTTTTCTCCAGGCTAAACAACCCCAACTTCCTCAGGCACTCCTCATATGAATCATTCTCCAGACCCTTCCCCAGCTCCACTGTCCTTGTCTGGGCTCACTCCAGCCCCTCAATGTCTTTCCTGAACTGAGGGCCCCAGATCTGGACACAGCCCTCGGGGTGTGGCCCCACCATTGCTGAGCACAGGGGACAATCCCTGCCCTGCTCCTGCTGGCCCCACCATGGCTGACACAGGCCAGGAGGCCATTGGCCTCTTGGCCACCTGGGCACAGCTGGCTCGTGTTCAGATGGGCTGTTGTGACTCAGGTGCAAGACCCAGAACTTTGCCTTGTTGAACCTCATACAGCTGGCCTATACAAACACCACATAAATGTCACATATAAATGCCACTAAACAAGATACAAAACACAGCCTGAAAGTCAGGTGGAGGTATTGAGGTGCAGCTAGTGAACATCTCAGACTATTTTGCTCCCAAAGTCATAGTTAAGAACCACCCAAAGGCCTAAAAGCTGCTTTCTATATTTTCAAGTAAAAAGACTTCAATAAATTATGTAGAAAACAAGCCAAAGAAGTTGTGAAATCCAGAGAAATTAGAGGTCCTAAAGCTCTGTAAGAAGAGGATCTCAGGATGAACTGAGGCAGAAAAAGAGAAAATAAATCAACTAAAATAGAAGACAAAGAAAAGTGAAAGCACTGAACACCTTACAGAAGCTCTTCTGTCCTTGGAAGCAGTATATAATTTACTGTAGCACAATCATGTTATCCATTTATCATACAACCAGTATGGGATATCATGCAGACCATCCATGAGTCTTTCTAAGGGTGAAACAAACAGTGTAAATTGTCTCCAGGAGTGTGGGAAGAGGCACCATGACTCTCACCTGGCAGCAGAACCATCCCAATGAACAATTTGTAGGCTGTGCTTAATTCAGTTTAATTTACTTGAACAATGAAGTTCAAATGCATGTAGCAAGGTCCAGGTTAGCCACTCTGTAGACATCCTCTGTTGGAAATCTGGGCAGAAATTACAGTATTTGCAGCAGTCCACAAAAGTATGTGAAGTGTGTAAATTAAGATGTTTAAAATACCAGAACTCTAAACATGTAAAAGAGATTATCTTGTGATTATCTTGACCTGTTTACATGAGCTAAGGGTAAACCTTACCTGGTTTTTGTAATATTGCAGTCAACAGTGATTCTTGGAAGCTTCCTTATGTATGTTTTTTTTTTCTTCTCTATGTTACTATAAAACTGTTTCTGTATGCTAGGCTCCAGGCACTGCACTTCTTTTAAAACATATATAAAACACTAAAAAAGGAGAATGTTGTCTCAAGGGAATGGTAACAGCAGAAAAAGGCCTCACCTCTCTGATTATTTCCTAAAGTAAGTCAGTTTTAGGCTACTGTACTAGTCCAAATACAGCATGATCAGTAGTGAGATTACAACTGGGCTATGAGTAATCTGTTTGTCTCAGAGAGCAGAGCAGGTCTAGGGGCTGATCACTTTGCCTTTTGTCTTTCTGCCATTTACATTTGTTTAGCCAAATTGCTTCTAAGAATTGTTAATCCATCGCATTATCTGATTGCTCAGCCCTTGCTGGCCAGGTAACTCAGGTACAATCAGTTTCATTGCCAGATTGGATAAAACCCTACACATGTGTCTCATTTGGTAATGTGTTCTTCAGGAATTATGATTAGTACAGATGTTGCTTCTTCATTTGTGAGAGCACCATGTCCACAAATTTGTTTAAAATATAAAAGTGTTCATATATTTATACAGCATGTTTTATGTTACACTCAGTGGGTGAGGCCAAACCAAGCCAATTATGTACCTTTGGCCCAGTAGTCAGTATATAAGACAATAATAATTTTGCCTAAAAACTCTGTATTTTTTAATTGATAGCCAAAGATCAAATAACAGCCTCCAGATACAAAAATTGAAATGGGCAACATGTGATGCCATTAAGGCTGTGCTAGTCCCCCCAGCAGGACACTCTTGGCTCTGTCCCACACTGAATGCAGCTTCAGTTCTGTCTTTTTTGAGGACAGAGACAGCAGAAGCACTGGGGAAAGTCTTCCTATGCCTAAATGTCTTCACTCCATCTAACTAATCAGTCAGGCTGTATCAGCTGCATATGTATCTAATGTATTGCATGACATCTTATTCATTTCTAGAGATTAGATCTCTAGCATGGGGAGGAATGTTTTAAATGTAAGATGAAAATTGTCACCCATCTTTTTCTGGTAAGCACCTAAAATCCCACAGCTGGATACTGCAATATTTTCTTTAATATTGTCTGCATATTGAGTGTATTCATAAGCTCAAGGCCTTTTATCCAGACCCTTTTTCAGGACTTTGGGCTATGGAAAGAGTTGGCATCCATGGTGCCTGACGTGCAGACTGCTGGGAGCCGCCCCTGGGGCCGAAGCTGAGGGCAGCACCAGTTTAGCCCCAGTGTTCACATATGTACCTTCAGAGCTGGCAAGCCCTACCCATGTACAGGTTCTTTGATGTGTGGCACAGACTGAGTTTCTAATATTCATGCCTTCAAACAGGGCCAAAATGTGCCTAACAGTAATCGCTTATCAGTCTATTTGACAATTCAGATGGAGTTTAAAAGACAGTTCCCAGATTCATTTCTTTTGCTCAGACCAATAGTTCCATTGTTCTTAAAAAGAGAATTGTTTTTCATCACAAATAAACTGCAAAATGTTTTTCTGTGTAGTAGAACTGAAAAGTGGTTTTCAGATACAATTGGCATTTGTGTGCTTAGTGCTGGAGGTGGCTATGTTGCTGAAAAATGATGTTGCCTATGATGCCAACCATATGACAATTAACTCAGCAAAGAAGAGTGTGTGAATCCATTTCCAACCTCTTTTAATAAGAGGGTAACAACCAAAATGCTTTCTCCAGTGGTTAAACAAATATTAAATTTGCCTAGAAACTTGTTTACGGGCTTTTCCACTGGATTTGTCTATTGCCAGTGCCATAAAGGACATCAATTTTCAGTAGACAACCGCCTCCAGCACTGGGATTGGAAACGCCAATCGTAATTAAAACTTTTTTTTAAGCAAATGCTTTTTGCAGTCTAATTATGGCAAGAAACACTACTTGTTTTGTGAACTTACAGACTTTTGAACTCAGCAAAACTCTGTTTTGCATTCAGCAGCAAAAGTCCTGTCCTTGCTCATGTCAGTGGTGCACTTAATGCTCCAAACACAACACTGGATATTCAGACTTAAATAAAATCTGAACAAACTGTACTGCACCCAGGTTAAATGTGCTATAAACACTGATTATTTGCAACTCACATTTAATCCTAACCATGGGTTATGTATATTTTCCCTCTTTGATATTTCTGGTGTAATCACAGTGTGAGTCACACAACCTATCAAAAGTGCAGATATGAACTACAGTAGTTTTATATGTTTCTAAACAATGAAAACAGAAAAAGTAATCTCACAACAGCTAAATGTTTTCTATTTTCAAAAGGCTCTTATTGGTGACATTTCTCCCTGCACTGCTGTTTCTGCAATCACATAGCAACACAGCCCTTGAAATAACTTTTTTGTACTCAATATATAAGGTGCAGTGTTTAGAGAAACTGATTCTGCTCAAATGCCACCTGTTTAAATGCTAAATGGCATCAAAATCAAAGAGAAAAAAAACAATGACAGTCCAGTGGAGGAGATCATTCCCCTGTTTGGATGGCCGAGATCCCCTGTTCAGCTATTAGTCCCTTTTTCTTGAGTTTCAAAGTGGGTGTAGCAGAGTTAATTTGGTACAGTGCCTCTCACAGCTTGCCCTCCTACAATCCTTCACAGAATTCAGGCTTGCTAAGACCCTGCACCATTCCCTGTTGAGACATGCCTGCAAGCTCCTCATGCTGGTTCTCAATGTTGTCATTGCAGCTTTTAACTATGCCTTTGAGTATCTGCTTCTAGCAAGGCCCAGCTGAACTACTTTTTAGGAGGCATCAGTATATGTTGAGGCAGGAAAGCACTGATGAGACAGACATCTAACATCCAAATACTCTCAGACTTGGAGAATTTCAGATCTTCAGCTAAACTCTTCAGTTTGGGGTCACCTTCCTTCAGGAAGCATCTTCATTTTTCTGAGCTGCCCTCTTTTCCAACTTTTATGCTCTTCCTAAAAGCCACTCTGCTCCTCTTTTCTCATAACTGCACAATAATTGAGTGCAGTCCTCCTAAGCAGGACCCTCCATTTGCAGTCTTCACCTATACCACTTAAATTTCTCCCAACCAGCAAATCCCAGTTCGCCCTTATGCCAGGGCAATGAGAAGGTTATCAGCTCACCTACCAAATGCCAACTAGGAAGGAATGCCAAATTTTTATATCTTAAGATTTTGCAGCTCTGTATGAGCATCTATAGGGTTTAACTAGTGAGCATGAAGGGATCTGAGGAAAGAGTGCTGCAGGTATTCAATATCTACAGCAGTATCATTTGAGGCAAAGATTCTTTTCCAGAAATGCAGAGTTAAGGTTTGAGCTTACTGAGTGATGGAGTTGGTTGTCATGTTTGCAAGAGCAAAGAGAAGTGGCCAATGCCAAACATTTCGATGCAAAATCATGTTTATCAAGTTCAGGATTATTCAGCTCTGCAGCCTGCATTGGGCTCACCTCTGGGGAAAGTTTGAGGTAGGGGGAATATCATCAGGAAAAGAAGAGTCAGAGGTTCAAAGGAAGATGTTCAGTGACATGGAGCTGCATGTAGCAAGAAGCAAGATAAGGGAGAAATGGGAATACAAGAGGTTGTTATTATTTCTTCAATGAGCAGAAATTCTTTTCAGGATGGTTTATTTTTCTGAAACTTGCACATATTGCAGCTGTATTCAAGTGTGGAAAAAGGAGAACTATTTTTCCTCTTTTTTAAGCACAATGTATCACTCTCTGTGCTTTCTAAGCTATAAAATTAGCACTAGCAGCTGTAACACAAAAGACCCACCAAAAAAATTGCAGTCCCAAGCCTTCTGAAGTTAGTATGGCCTATTATGGCTAGTCCTTGTAACACAGCCCTGAAGGGAAGGAAAGTGCCTGACTGATGTTGTCAGCTTTCAGAGTAGGTTTCTTCTGTGCTCCCATAATATGTTCTACTAGATTGAGCATCTCTTTGAGACCACACAGAAATTCTCTCATGCCAACAATTTGTTTTGGTTTTTTTTTTTTTTTCTCACCATAGGGTTTGTGAACACCCTAAGTTGTAATGGGAATGAGGTCAGCAGGATATAAAGTCTGTTCAGATCTCTCTTCCACACCAGCTCTGCCCACACCAAGATTGCAGGTAAATATGCTAATTATGGACTGATTTTAAACAGGTTTTCTATCTAGAAAAGCACAGGGAAGTAGAAGATAATGTCAGTCTATATTCAGTGGCTTCAGTTGCTTTGCTGCTATGGATGCATAGGGAAATTGAAAGATATTGGTCATCATTTCCCCCCAGACAGAAGTTTTCTTCAGTGTCACAAGTGTACATCTGAAATACTGATATGGATTGCACCAAGTCAAGTAATGTACAGGTTTCATTGTCATAACAGATATATACATAAGGCTTTTATTATTTTAATGACACTATATTGTGAAATATTTGCATGCCATCTTCCATTTACATCATCTGTATAGGATGTCAAGTATGTTGTGCTTGCAATAATTTTAGGAATGTAATATTTTCAAGTTAAGAAAGTTAACAACTTGGGCTTTTTGCTTTGCACATCGTAACCTTTTATGTTATCATTTGGTGAGATGAGGTGAAGGCACAGAGGAGCATAAATTGAAGACCTCAGATCTGTGATTATGTTATTGCTGACCCTCATCACATCTAACGTTACACTGTGCAGCTCTGCTCACAGGAAAAAAAATAGTCAGAGAGAGGAGGCAAAGCGTAACTTGTTCACTTGAGAGTAGTTATGTTTTGATAGGTATAAATCAGGATAGTTATGCTGCAGCCAGTGTTACATCACTGAGGATTTGGTCACAATAACTTCCCAATCTGCTTTGTAGATTGAAAATATATATAGATCCATCTTCATTGTTTGCTGGAATGCATATAGCATAAATAGTACACAGTAGCTCTAAAGGAGGGAGCTCTTATGTCTCCTGCAACCACCAGAAGAGGCATGATGGATCTTCCTCATTTTTAGCTGCTGTAGCAAGTCCTGAGTCAGAGCTCAACAAGTGACCCGAGCACAGCCCACCAGCAAGCACCTGGCCCAGGCTCCAGCGAGCACAAAAGGGCTGTAAGGATGGCCTTGCCCACACACAGACACTTTGCAGAGCTTGATGTGTGCTTCTTGTCCATGCCATCTGATACCATGGTAATTTTTTAACACAAAAATTGTTGTGGTTGTGGTGCTGTCACCTCAGGATATTTGGAAAAAGGGTTTCCTGGTAAAATTACATTTTCCTAATGCAGGGCAGAGCTGTCTGTGCTGTGATCTGTCCTGAGGAATTTGTGAATGGTTCTAGGAACCCTACAGCACCATCTGTAAAAACAGGCAATGGCTTTCTCATACACAGGTATAATTTAATTCATGAAGCAGATTTCATTCATCAGCTTTTCAAGACTAGTCATGGAAGTTGAAAGCTGATGCAGGCACACAAGCAGAAACAGGCCCTTTAAAGCTGACATGGCAGACATGGCATCCCAACCAACCTTCAATAGAATGAAGATTCACAATGCCAGTGTCTAATAACTGCATATCACTCCAATACAGGTATTTCAAGGCCAGTCTGTGTAAACAGTGTGCATTGCTTTGTGTCTTAATCTGCAAGACAACCAAATATCTCGTTTGCAGATATATGTTAAGGTTTAATGAATCTCCTGCCATAAAAGTGTTGCTCAAGACTAATGAACAAACAAATATTTGCTTAAACCCCTTTGTGAAAGTCAAACACACTTTCAACAACGATTCGTGTATTTATTGTCAGATGTGAGTCATCACTTAGGTGCCTGGCCTTGTGCTCTGAGCAGTCTAATGCCAGTAGTTTCACAGCATTTTTTCACTTATTTTTCCCTCTTTCTGCCCCCACTTCTATCTCCAGTAAGAAGCAGTCTGGAGAGTCTTTTGTCAGTGGCAGAACTTACTCTCCTTCAGTGTTGTTTGTGCCATAGTGGCAGCTGATCCTCTGCTGTCCATGCGGCCAGCGGGGGCCACCTCAGCTCCCTGCTCCACACTGCGCCCGTTTGCTTCAGTGCCACTCTGGGCTCCTGCTGGCCAAGTGAGTGCAAGCAGAGCCATCTCTTTTTTCCTCTCCCCAGCTTTCCAGGGGTACCAGTATGGGATTGAGGTTCTGTGTGGATCCTCTTCTGACTGTTGGTGTGTCAGCAGTGGGTCTCCCTTCCAGCAGCTTGTCATCACTTCTTTGCCAAAACCTAGCATCTCCTTCTAAGCTGACAACTAAGCTCTCCCTAATCTGTCACAATCACAATGAATAGGTTCACCCTGAACAGTTCAAATACCAGGGCTTTGCTAACCAGTCCCATACAGTGGCCATTTCAGCAGATCTATCTGCAGCTGGAGACAGATCAACACGTCCACCCTTAGACTCAATAGTATCTGGAAAGTTCCCATAGGATTTGCTTTCTGAGTACATACTGTGAACTTAGAAGGTGCATTAATAACAGGGACTTATTTCTTGTGTTACTGAGTGACATTAAAATTGTGTGTCAATGCTTGTTTTATTTTTATTCTGCTACTAAACAAGGTGAAGGCTTTAAGGATATTTTTTGTTCTCTTGTGTCAGAGGGGTCTACCCAGGGTGGAAAAGAAAATCAATGTTTCAGGGTTGTTTAACTGTGGGGTTTTTTTCATGTGTTTCTTGTTTCATTATGAGGAAGGAATTAAAAATCCCTCCTAGACAGTACTTAAAATATCAAAGCCATTGTTTAATGCCTTTGAGTCACTGTACAACTAATTCAGTTGCACAGTGTAGTGCAGTTTCACGGTATGTGAAACACAGATAGTAGAGAAGAATGATTGGAAAGTTGAATAAACACAGCATTAGTTTGCAAGGTCTGAAACTTTCTGATGACTTCTTTAGCAATGATCCAGCACAGCAGCTCATCAGCAGAAGTGAGAACAGAAGCTTTTAAACTCAGAGCCCCTGCCCTCTCTACCTAAGCTAAGGTGGCTGGTTCATGCTGGCCGGAGGCCCTTGACTCTCCTCTGAAGCAGCCACAGGAGGTGGGTTGGGTCAGCACTGGATGTCAGAAGCTTTTGGTGAGGTCAAAGCTCTGATGATTGCTGTGGCTTTGCAGGGCCCTTCAGCAAAAATGAGCCTCAGGTGATCAGGGACCAAGGCAGCAGAAGACTTGCTCACAAGACACTGATGAGGGCAGTGCACGGCCAGCCTGGCTCCCTGTACATTGAAACTGGTGCTGTGTTAGGCACTCAGTAACCTACAGGGACCCGAGGTGCTTGGTGACAGGGCAGGGATTGCAGCTTTTGTGGCACCATCAGTAAAGGGTCATTTCATGGCCGGCCTGGTACATCTGGCTTCACACTCAACCCTAAGAAGTTGTCACCTACAAGAGGTCTCCAAATAGATGAGGAGTTAGTAGGGAAAGGTACAGACCCATCAGCCTGATTTTGTGAGTACTGTTGCCATCATAAAGGAGATTATCCCAAATAATTACTGAACTTATCTTTGTGTCAGTTTTGCAAGGTACAGGAGCAGTGTTATCCCTGTTTTACAAATAATAGTCTGAGGCACAGAGAGGCTTCAGCTTTGCCCCTCTAATCACTTTAGAAGAAGTAGTGGTGGTGTAGACTTATCTGGGTTGGCCCTCATTTAGTCAGGTGTGGTAGTATTTTACCCACAAACTTTCTTTTATGCAGGCTTTGCATGTGTAGAAACAAGACCTGGGGCCCTATCTGCTCTCTGAAAGTACCTGTTAGCCTTCCCATTTCCTCACCAAGATTTCTGGAGCTGCTATGCCTAAATTAGACATTCCCTGCCCCAGCCTCTTTACCCACACGTAGATCTCCCAGTGAAGGTGTCCACACCTGGGTCTGAGCTAGGTGTTCCCATACATGGGAGTGCCAGTGTCCTGAAACAAGCATCCCCCACCCTGCCCTTAAAGGCAAATTGAAGCCACGTGGTTGGAGTATATCTGTGGTTGGTAAGCCACCCTGTGGGAGTAAAACACTCTCTGATCATGAATTCCTGCTTTGGTTTCATTTATTCCCACACTAAAACAAACATAAAGAAATATCTTGAAGTTATCTCAGTCACCATTAAAATGTTGATGCTCAGTGTTTGCAAGTGATTAGTATTGCCACTGAATCATGGATATTTCCTGTATTAAGTGGCCCTAAAAGTCAAAGTCAACATTTTAATCACAACAGCAGTATTGTACCTAGTGGCAGTTTGGCAAAGAGAAAAGGTACGTAGTGGCAGTTTGGCAAAGGGAAAATGTAGGAGTGCCCATCCTAAATGGATAGAGATAGGAAGGGAAAAGGAGCAGAAAAGAGCAGAAAAGGGAAAGGACAAAGAAGCACACACGTGCTCATAAAAGTTTCTGACAAGCTAAAAGCCTCAGAAACAAATTTGAGTTTAAAAATGCATTTGAAAAGTTACATACTCACTTTTGTACAGAACAACAATGGTGGAATGCTAATAACATTTAATTTCCCTTGACTTCTAACCTTCTTAACCTGCTGTGCTGCTAGAACAGTGCTGTAAATCAAAATATGCTGTATTGTATGGTGAACATGTGTATTGAGTCATTCCAGACTGCCTGGTGCTTTTTAAAAACAAAACTCACAATAGTGTTTGTGCTGTTTTTCATTTTTCATAGACCTTTCCCCTCAATCATGCTGCAACTGGTTAGGTTATGTATTAAAAATACAATATAAAGAAGAGGGAGGGAAGATGTAGGGGTAGACATAATACCACAGAAAGTACAGCACAGACAAATAGGCCAAAATATCCTTGACATTACTTTCCCCTTTGTTCTAAATGTTCTTCCAATTTCAATAAAAACAAATTGGAATACTGCCTGGGGTCTACTAAATCATTAGTAAATTAAGATTCTGTTTTTAATAACATTTCACTTGTAAATAATGCATTAATTGACTTGCTTGAAAGTTAGCTTGAAATGTTGAAAACTCTGGCACTAAATGTGTAATGAAAGAAGTGTGCTGTTTGAAGAGGCTAGATGGTAAATGTAACAAATTAAATATGACAGTTGATATTTGTGAAAATGGTGATATAATTAGAGGACACCTGCAGCTGTTTTCCAACCAAAACAACAGAAATTAAACATGTATAAAGTATGTGTGTCATATTTTCTCTTGGCATGCTTCTTTTCTTCTGTTTAGGGCTTTTTTTAGTGTATGTCTTTCTATTTTTTCCTTACCTTTTGTCAGGTCATATGACTAACAGGTGTCTACTTATCCAACTATACCATTTGTTACATCTATAAGTGATCATTTTGCAGTGTAAAGACAAAGAACCTGAATCTTATTTACCAACCAAGAGCTGGAAGTTACTAGAGCACATGACACATGCCCAAGCATACTTTAACCCTGGCTGGTTGGGGGTAGACAAGAATTATACCAGGACACTTCTGTGCAGTCCTCACCTGCAGATGGCTCAATTATTTATTTCTCCACCCTGGCTTTGAGAGTCTTGGGGAGAATTTCTGTAAACTAAAAGGTGATGTGATGCAATGTAGAAGCACTGCAAATGTGTGGTGTTCCTTCTTGGCATGTGTGCAGTTGAAAGAGAATATGATGCTGCCCTGGCCATCTCACAAGGGTTTTGAACACCAAGTTTCTAATGATAAAGGAAAAATGTGAAGTTCTTGAACAACATTGATCCACATGCCATGCCACTACTGGGAAAGTGTGAAGCAAATTGACCAAAGATGGCCAAAAGTCATACATTTTTCACCTGGAGCCAAAGATTCTGGGTATTTCAGTTCATGGACTCTTTTCCATCTGTCCTTGCTCCTTTCCAGTTGGTGTACAGACAACATCCTGCCAAAGGAGATAGAATTTGGACTTGCAAAAGCAGGAGTCTCTAGACTGACTCCCTTCAGAGTTACAGCAGTAACAAGGCAGTGGAATCATTCAGGTATAAATAAACAGAGTCTAAATGGAACATAAAATTTTACTCCTACTTAATGTCATGTGACCATTTTTCCTGGTGTCAGAGTTAATGGGCATGGAAACAGCACTGTTGGACTGGGCATGAGGCACACTGCAGCCAGTACCACTTCTGCTCTGCAGACCTGAGGAAAGACTTCAAGCTGTCCCAGAGTTGCTTTGGTAGGCTTTGACATACAATTTCCCCTCAGCAAAAGGAAAAACAATACAGGGCAAGGCAAGCTGTCCTCACCAAGAGACTCAGATCTCTCTGGGGAGTTGTCTCTGTGGCTGAGGCACATAGAGCAAACTTATGTGGGGAAGGTCTCATTGCACCATACAGCCAGCTGTGGATACTGTAAATCTTCAGCATGCCCTTTATCAGCTGTCAGAAACACAGACATTCATAAACAAAGGAGAGCAGGAGACCAAAATTCACTTTAGAATAAACAATGTGGACTTTGATTTGGAATGTGCTAACAGGATAGAAATGAGCTATTTAAATAAACATACCAGCCAATTGTGTCAACTTTGCTTTGGGGGCAACAATACCTTTGTTACTGGGGTTTGTATCTGTCTTGATTAGAGCCATGTCAAGCAGCTGTTGAGATTGACTCTGATGACAGATAGGATGTAATGTACATGACACTGGAAGCAAAGTATCATGGAGACAAATTGTGTGATGGCTGAGAAAATCTTTACAGCTTTTTCAGATATGGCAGACTTCTTCCCTGTAGATGCAAATATATTTATTTGTCTTAAAGTTACAGACTTATGGCTGCTCTTGCAGGTACCTGTTTTTATGTAATAACTTCCATTCTCCACTGCCTCCCCCAGCCCAAGCAGGGGGCTGTTTCCACCCTGCAGCTCCTGGGTAGCACACTCTGCATGCTCCGTTTGCTCCTGTAGTGGTGTATATGACAATTATGGAAGAGAAGCCATTTGCTGCCTCCAAGGACAAGGCAGTAATAAAGTTCCACAGAAAGTGCACCCTGCTTTTCTTGTTATAAATCACACCAGTGCATAGTCGGGCTAGTCCCACCTGCTTGCACAGCTTTCAAGATGTGTTCCTCCTTAAGCTGATTTTACAGGTACTATTTCCTGCTTATCATGTAGATCTCAACTGACTGGATGGTAATTGGTGATGGAGCTTGGTAGGCAGTGATATAGGAGAGGTGCAGCTCACAGGGCCAGGTTCCAAACCTCTGCTGTGTTGGCGGTCACTCTGTGACTCCTTTTCAGGAGCAAGATCTGTGTTAAACCTGAGGGGAGTTCTTACTCTTTAAAAGAACAATTTTCTCCTCCTATTCTCTATAGGGTTTTGCATTGGTAACCAGTAGTTTCTGTGGGGCAAATGTATCAAGAGCTTCATTTCCCAGGTAAAAACCATGAAGTAAAAACTATTGCAATATTTCCCAGAAGGAAGCAATTGTTCAGCTTCCTTTCACCTTTCACTTGGACAAGAAGTTTCCCGTTGATATCAAAGCTGATAATACACCTTTATTTTCATTCTTTTGCAGGGCATATTGCAGATGCTGACCTCTGAATGGATCAGGGATCCATTGCAATTTTTATTTCTTTCATCAGTATATTCAAACACTGTAGATACTCAATTTACCTAAAACCCCTCTTTGATTAAATGGCATCAGCAACAGAGATAATGACTCCAAAGATGAATAGCTTTTTATGGTCTAAGGGGAACATGCCTAGGAAGATGGCCTTCAGCTTGTTGTCTGTAGGTTTGCAGCAGCAAATCAGAGAACCAAAGCTACAAGGGGTTTGACTACATCCATATTTGCTTTTCAGGGACAAATTTGTTGGCTTAAATTAAGCCTGCTAAAAATGTGGCCAAGATTTGCCTTAGCCAAGAAAATGCCCCTTCCTTGCCTATGTAATGTTACACCGATTTAAAGGTTTTTCTTAGGTTTTCTTTACAGATCAAAATAAAACCTAATAATTAGAAAAAAATTAAAATTAAAAAATTAGTATTCCCAAACATAAGGAAGATGTGCTGGCTCTAGTTAAATAAGGCACAACTGGTATTATTTAATTAAAATCTAGAGTGCAGCTGTTAGGGGAGAATCTAGCCAGTTTCAGATAGAAAAATATGCCCTAATAATGTGTTTCAACATCATTTTGATGCTAAACTCAAGAGTATGGTAGGTGTGAATGTTTTGCATATGCATGCATATGTATACATACACATCTGTGTCTCTGACAGAGGGGGAAAAGACAAATGTGTTCAAATACGTTTTCTGTATTGCGGGAAACTATAAATAAAATTAGACTTATGTGAGCCAGCAACCAGGAGGCTCTGAGGATGCACAGTGTGTGCTTAGAGGGTGAGGACAAGGAGAGGTGATGCTGGGAGCTGCTTTGCCTGTGCCCATGAGCTTGGGTTTTTTGTCTTTGTCCATGCAGACATACGCAGTGGACAGAAGAAAATGTCTTTGTTTAGTTTGCTGAGAGAAGAATCATTGTAAATATGTGGGTTTTCAGTTTTCTCCGAGAATTATAAAGATGAATTTATTTTCTATAAAGAATACTTATTAGTTAGTTGCATTTCTGCTGTATCTAAACTTACTGGGCTAACATCTTGTTTTGCTACCTAAAGCAGAATATTTCAGGTTTTCAGAGAAATAATTGTATGTATTAGTCTGGCAGAAAAAAATAGCAACTTTTGGAGGATGTTTCTGAGAAACAAGGCAGTTATGTAAACCAAGGAAAGAGAAACACAACACTGGGAGAAGTTTTGCTGCCATTATTATTATTATTTATTATAGTAACTATTTATACAGCACTACAGGCACAGCAGTAATTTTGCATTACGTTCTTCAAAGAGTAAAAAAGGCAAGCAGTGAGGCCCTGAGTACACTGCTGTTCATACCTGTAGCCATACCCTGCTGCACAGAGTATCTGCCTGAGTAAGGGCTGGAAAAACTAAACTAAGCTACTTTTCTCCTCATTCTTGGGTTGGCAATCCAGGTTTCTGAAGCTGTGTCTTGTCTTGTCCTTGCTAGACTCCCTTTTGCAGTGCAAGAGATTTTTGAGCAAGACCTCATGATCCAAGGAGTTCTCAGGGAAATTGATCTGTTTTTCCTTCTGCTCTATTGAGCAGTGCAAAGCTGCCAGAGAGAGGGCTGAAAATCAAACCTCATGGTAGTGTCACAGGGGGCTGCAGTGTGCAACAGGTGGATATAGAAAAGGACAAAATGAAGCAAAAAGAGAAGCAAGCAAAAGAGGTTAAGCTCTAAAATAAGTTAAGATCATTTTATTCATTACACTTTCAGTTGGAACAGTACCATCCATATGTGATGAAAAATGATCTTGACGGTATTTTGATGACAACATTCTTTTATTTCTCTTCATGAAATAATTGGCATTTGCAGAATTTTATGCTCCATGAAACATTTGTCCAGAATAGCTATAGGTTTCCTAAGATTTTCTTCTCTCTATGTTATTTTACAGCTTCTGTGTAGCAATTGTTTGGTCATTAAGAGCAAATAGTTCACCTTTCCATAGTTCACTTTTTGTCTGTGCTTGAAATTCACTTCATTTTGAAATAGGTTTCATTTGTCAAGAGATAGTGGTGAAAACTCTGCTTTTCCTACATCCATAGTGCCCATGTAGGACCTTTGGGAACAATCCCAGACTTTTCCCTCCCTAAGTTGCTGTCAACAAATATGCAAAATCCCTAGGGTAGCTAGCATGCCAAAAGCAGAAAGCAAGGTAAAATGGCCTATCAGAGGTGGAGGAAGTGAGACAGGGAATATTTGAAGCAGGGAAAGGTATCTTTTACTCCATTGATGCAGATTCAAGTCTGAATACCTTGAAGATAAGAGTGAGGGGCAAAAATTTGAGTCACAAAGTCAGGGTTTTTTTCAGTAGTTTTAGTCCATACAAAACAGCAATGCTTAATGAGAGAACTAAAGACCAGAGGGAGAGAGGGGGACCTGGAGAATGAGGGAGGTGAGGCAGGAGGGCCAGGTCAGTGCTAAATGGGATCAGGGCACAGGAGCCTGCAGGAGGAGGGAGCTGGTCTAACAACTGCCAAGTGGGCATGGCAGAGTGCAGGTGAAGGAAAACCTGCCCTCCAAACTCTTCCCCAGTCATATTGGTTTTCCTGCTCTCATCTGTAACACCTGGACAAAGAAGCATTAGAGCTCCTGTTCTGTCCTGCCTGCCTGTATGCCCTCAGGGATTTTGAACCACAAGGAATCCACATGTTGTTTGGAGCCATTGAACTGTGCAGGGTAGGCTGCCACCAGGAGCTCCCTGGGCTCTTCCTAGCGTGCCTCCTGCTCCTCCCAGGCACAGTGAACTGAGCTGAAGAGCCTGAATGCTGAGTATGTTTGTTCTTGGCAATTTAAATTAGACCCTGATATTTAAGGCATGTTTTTTCTATTTTATCTACTGCCTGAATCTCAGATGCTGAAATATTCACAAAGCTCTTGGTTCTTTGGGGAGCAGGACATGGGTTTTCCCCAGTGGCACAGTGATAGCTTCTGATCCGCCAGCCTCCCGCTGTCCACTGTCATTGCAGCTCACAGTCAGTGAGTGGCCCGAGGAATAGCTGGCACTCAAGGACCCCCCTCCAGTGCCCATAACTCTGAAACTACATGACATCTTAACCTTTATGAAATTTCTTCAAGACAGCATTTTAAAACACCCAAATCTTTCCTGACCTTTACATTTTAGTAGAGGGGGTTTGTTTTGTTATTTTTTTAAATTGATGTTCCTATATTTCTTTTCTTTAGCTGTGGCATTTTTAAGCTGGTTCAAGAGGAACTTTGCTTTTCCCTTCCCATCCTTGTTGAGCCCAATCATTAATCATAAAGGGAAAGCACTCCAGACTCAAGCCTAACTTTATAATGTTTTTGCGTTTGTGACATTTTATCTTTCTCAGCCAGTGGGAAGTTCTTATCCCTTTAATTTGTAATCTGTTAGGTTTCAGTTGGACTCTAGATGCTGACTTCCCTTGTAGCATCTCATCCTCATTCTCACCTGTTTCACCAGGCTGTGGCTTGGTGATTGTGTATCAGATGTACAGATGATTCGGGGACTCGCCCAAGGGGATCAGTGATTTGTGCTCTGGATCATCAGGAAGCTGACCCCTTTTCATATATGGGGAATCAAGATATCTTCAAGAGAAAGCTAATGGTTCAATTTGACAGTAATACACTGCCTAAATCTAGAATAAATCTGTTGAGTACTTCAGCAAAGCTGATAGTGCAAAGCTGACACAAACAAGGAATCAGTCCTGGCATTTTTACACAAAACTGTGAATATTTGTGAAGGAAAACTGGAAACTCAAAAGCTTTACAGTTTTTTTCTATGGCACTTGCTCTTGTTACTGTAAGTAGAAGCTCTGTACCCTGCAGCATGCAGCACTCCCCTATAAGACCTCTTTTTTTAGATAGGGAAAACTCTCCCCATTTTTATCTAGTCATTACCTAATACAATCTCATCAAATCTTTCATGATATCAGGCAATTACAGCATTCAGGGCTCAGAGTCTAAATACTCTCTAGGGGTCCTTTTGGATTTGTTTGTACAGTGTGGTTCTGTTGCAACTGAGAACACAGACACAGCTTTGTAGGCACAAAGATGAGTTCTGCTAAGCCTGTGTAAGTCCCTGCTCTTTAGCCCAAAAAAACTGAAGGTCAGTTCAAAGCCGCTTGGTGAGGGAAACTAATCCTGCAAACAGTACACTCACTGGCCATTATTTCCAAATCCAAACTATCTTATAGTCATGAAATGGAAAGTTTATGGGGAAAACAAATGCTGCATTTATTACTGTGATGCAACATTCATAAAATATATTTCATTGGGGGGGAGTTTACACAGGGGGTAATGAGATTTTTCCTTTATACATTATTTACAACTGCTTAATCCAGGTGCTGTAGGTTATTTGTTTATCCCTCAGTTTCACAGCTACAAAACACTTCAGTATTTCTAATTTATTTCTGCTTACAATACAGATGTTCTCAATTGTGTCTCTAACTACATTTCAACTGTTATGATCACTTTTATTTGTTTGTGTCACTGTACACTTAGAGGTTGAATGTGCACTACACAATAGTCAGGTTCCAAGAAGGCTGTAAAAAGCCTCTGGTGATTTAGTTACCAACAAATTAAACTATGCCTAACAGTAATATCTTTATCATTAGTGGTTTTAATCTTCAGATGATTTCCTTGCTGTTTATATTGCTCTGTGCATGGGCTCTTATATCTTCACATAAAGGTTTCATCCTTTTAAACAGCATTTTTCAAGATGACCATTTGGAAACAACATTTGGAGGAACATTTGGATTGCATCCTCTAACTAAATTTCCAAGCTGTTGGTAACGGACTAAAGAAAATGTGGTCTGCACTGAATACTAAAGAGCTGCAAATGTAAGAGCCTTGAAGGTTATGTGTAAATATTGACTTTTTTATTTTATTTAGCATACAAAAATGAACTTGCAATGTTGCTTATCTGATCATACAGCAGTGACTGCATCTGCATCATCTGAGATGTATTCCTCACACTTCTGACTTTCATAGGTGTTCCAGAGTTTTCCTTCTGAGGATGTTGTTGATGTCCCTGATTAGGGAACAGATATCTGGGGACTGTGTGTCCATATAGGAACATGTCAACCAAGAGGCAGCAAATGGAAGCAGAAAAAAAAATCCTTTCATCTTCAAAGGCCATGTTCTATGTGTAGATATGGGTCCCAATAAAACCATTAAGGTTCTTTCCTGAGATGTGTAATGGGACTTTAGGGCACTCAGCATCCAGCAAAACAGGGTCTTTGGTTCATCCTAGAGGAAGCACAGAAAAATAACTGTAACATTACACATACCCCAGCTGTTCTTTACACTTAGCCATACTGTCCTTTCCCCTTGAATGTGAGTCTGTTGTTATTTCTTTTTAACCACAGGTTTCTGTGGAAATCTCAGGGTCTTATTACATGCTTTTTTTCTTAAAACACTGAAAAAGACACTGATGTGCAGATAACAAAGCTTGCAGTTCTTTAGGGCTGTTTTTTGTACTAAATTAATTTATATGTTAAGTAAGATAGTCACCACACCATTTGTAATTCCAGGGCATGAAACATGAGGACCCCACAATATTACCCTTAAAATCTAGTCAGAAAGACATGAAATCTTGGCTGTTCACATGACAGATCTGGGTAACTGCTTCATGAATGGCACTACAGTCACCAAAAATCCACAGTAATGATTTGAGAACACATTAGTTCTCTCCCTGGACAGCCTAACCTGAACACCAACACTATCAAGAATTTTTCTAAAGTATGTGCCTCTCCTTTTTAGTACTCCTAGTTCCTGCATAAAACCCTGACATGCTGCTTACATCAGCAGGCTGCCTCTTGTCCTCCTCTGGGGGTGTCTTGAAGATTTCTTTTTTTTTTTTTTGTATTTCCACATGTGAGAGAAGAGTTTAATAAATTGCAGAATCATAAATTTCATTAAGAGAGTGGGAGGAAAAGAAATAACTTTTTTGTGCTACATGGAGTCTATGTAATTTACATAAATATTGCCTATTTCTTTAGCAGATAATTAAGAAATGACCGGCATGGCTCTTGTTTGGTCATCCTCCTTGTTCTTCTATAAACTTAATTTAATATATTTTTCCTTTCAGTTATTTGCTAAAAATTTCTGACTCCCCCATTCGCCTGTTTTTATTGGACATAGTGGTGAGCCTTACCAAGAGGTGCAGTACTCTGCCTACAGAGCTACTTTGCCCAAATCAGAGAATTTGTCCCTGATCCACTTGTCTTGAAGAAAGCCAGGCATCGGGTAATGAGGCCAGCATGCATTTGGCAGGTCATGCACAGTATGGAGAACACATGTTATTTGTCCTTTTTAATTCATTTCTCTCTGCCTTGCAATAGAGTAAGTAGCCTCATTCTGTAGTAGTCAAAGCTTCTGATAAGGATCCTTCTGTGCTTCCAGAGTAGTCCCATAGTGGCAGTGGAGCACTGTGGAAATAAAAGACAAGAGACATATGCCAAGGATGAAGCGTGTTCTGGAAGGGATGAACCCGTGCCCCTCACCCCCAAATACCACCACGGGTGATCCTGTGGTGGCTGGTAGGTAGATGTGTCTATCTATCCAGTCTGTGGCTTCTAGCTGGGCTCATGGAAAGGCTGCATTGCAGAACTGACAGGGAAATGTCCCATGCTAGCCAGATGAGTGACAGTGCTAGAGTATTATTGAATCATCTGGGATTGTCTAACCTAAGCAAGGGTCTTAAAGAAGATAATGTGGCTTTTCAAATACATGAGAAACACTGCTCCAAATAAAAGGATATCAAGGAAATCCTTTCATGTGCTCCTGGTAAGTACCAAACAGCTTCAATTATGGTAAGAAAGATATCAGTTAGTTATTAGTTAATATTTGGTATTCCGGTAGGAATCTGGTGGCATACAGCAGTTGATCAGGAAGGCACAGGGTCTTTGTCACTGGACATCTTTATGAATAGGCTAGGCAGGATCTGAAAGTAATGACAAAGGTGTAACAGAGCCTTTATTGACCTTGTGTGCCTGGCCAACACAGAGTGGTCAACTGAAAGCCAGTGAGCACCTAGTGAGTAAAATCTAGCAAGAAACACACAGATTCAGGTCACTTTTGCCACTGGGACTTCAGGATGAGGTAGGAGGCAGTGATCCCTTGTGCATTTTGACAATGGGAATCTCCCTCAACTTTGGAAGCAGATTTTTGTCAACTCAAAACACTTTTCCCTTGCCAGACCCATACACTACCTTCATCTTATCTAGAGAAAGCTTTCAGCCAACTGGCTTTCATCCATGTCTTATCTCTGCCAGACACAAGGAAGCTGTAACACATGGCTTCAATGAAAAGGAGACATAGAGCTTGGTGTCATCAGGATATTGATGACATTGTAGCCTATGCCATTTCACAATATCCTCAAGTGGTTTCATATGGATTTTGAATAAGAAAAGTAACAGCAATGAACCCTCTGGTACTTTAAGCTGCGAGTTCTGGGAGAGAAAACACATTTATCCATGCTTTTGGGATCTTCTTGACAGAAATTGTCAGAACACTTCAAAGACTTTCTTCACTCCTGTCAGCCATTTTGCCACAAAAGCAATGTGAAACAGAAACAGGAAGCAGACATAATGTCTGGACTTTGGTCTGACTCAGATGCAGTGGCAAAGCACAGGAAGAATTAGCAATATTGAGTTAAAATAATGTATAACAGTATATATGTGTATGGCTGTGGGTCTGATGAAGTCATGTAACCATACCATGACAGAAATTTCCTACCTTTGCTGTAAAATTGCTAATGTCACCAATCTAAACCTACAATCTGACTATTAAGTGGAAGAATAAACTTTTTTGACGTTTAGAAATTTGAGTCTCAAGAGCTATAAAATTAGAACATTCAGCACAGCTCTGCAGAGGTCTCTCAATGAAACCTGCCTTAATAGATCACAAGATGGACAAGTAATTTCTTAGTTGGTTTAATCAATACCAGGAAAAGTAACAGGTGAAGTGATGTGACCCTTATGTGAAAAAGGGAAGTTGGATCCCACTGATAAAATGGGGGAAGAAGATATAAAATCTCACATCAGTATTAGCAGTTACTCTTTCCCCCCGGGCTTACATCCATCTGGAGTTCCAACCTGCACTGTGCCAAACAATATTAACTTAAATGCCCAGCCATTTTGTTTGGAGTGAATCATTGGTATCCATCTTTGGCTGGTATGCAGATTTGCTAATAGCAATGGTATCCACTCTTGAAAGGTCTTTGCTTCTTATTTAAAAAACATATCCGTGTATTATTCATGTGTCACATTCTCTGTCATCAGTGATGACAAAACTGCACTGAAATGACTATATATATGCCTGTCACATGCCTCAGCTATGATAATAGAAATAAAATAAATACTCCAGAATCTAGTTAGCTCAGCTTCCTCAACCATTTCGACATAACCACAGGGAGGGCGTCCGAGAGGCCCCAGATGCTCCACTGGAAGACTTTTCAAAATAAAGCCTTATTAGTAAGGCCATCTGACTTTTCTCCCTTCCCTGCTGTGATATTTAGTGAATAAGACATAAACCATTCCAGTGAAATGTTCAGGCCTGAAAAATGGTGCATTTTGCACCAAAACCATGGAGGCTGACGGGTGCCTGAGCAGAAAAGGAGATAGATGAGTAAGGTGTTGAAGCTGGCCCACCACCATCCCACTGTTTCAGAGAGAAAGGGAGTTCTACGTTCAGGAATTGATGTAGGGTAGATGTGAAGCAAAGGAGTGAAATTCATCTTGTTTTCTTCTAAGAGATGCCAGCTGAGCTGGAGTGATGCTGTGCAGTAGATTGCAATGAAAACATGCAGCTTGTGATAAGCTGACAGAAGCTGGACTGAGCATAAATAGCTTAGAAACATCAGTGGGTAAAGGCAAAGCTTTTGCTTTTGTATTTTGAAAGGACATATTTGCTATGCTTTGCTTTTTAGAATATAACACATTGTGTTAATACCAGCAACTGTATTTATAACACCTTATGCTTCCCATGTGTCAAATTTTTGTCCTTATATATGCATGTTCTCATTTTTTGAGCTATGGAACCATTATAATTATGGTTAGAACTTTGTGACTGAGGATATGAGACTTTCTCAGCATGACTAACTGTTTTCTCAAGACATCCTGGCTGCAGTGGTGTAACTGTGCTGACATTTGCACAGATGGGCAGATGGTACCTGGGCCATGTCTGGTTGCGGTGCAGACCTGAAGATCCTAGATGAAGAAGCCAAGCCACTGTGTTTTGGCCTGATTTATAAGAAAACTGCTTCTCAGCAAATGTAGCCTGTGTTATCCTTTCTGCTAATGGAAAAAATGGTGAGCCGCAGCAAAACAAACCCGCAGCCAAAACATATGTTTTGGCCATGGGTCACAACGATTTGTATCAGATATCTCTGTGTGTTTGTTCCGTACCAACAAAAACATTTACTGTCCTTGAGTAATACAGAAGAGGGCAAACATCCACAAGTCTGACTGACTATGGAAGGTTATAAGATATATCAAAATTGGTAAATTGTGCTTGAATACCATGCAGAATGAGAACAAAATTGTGTAACTGGGAAATGGTCTTCTAGCGGTGGAATCTGAATTCTGATTTCTCATTATCTGGAATAATTTCCTCACTCTCAAGAGAGAGATTTTGCATCAAAGAAGCCAGCAGATGTTGTTAGGTTCACTGAGAAACACGATCCTTCAGATAGGAGGAGAGGGAGAGTAGGCATGGTGTGCTTTGGCATACATGCGACGACAGATTCAGTGAAATCTTATTGTTTCCTAATTTTAATTCTGAGAATGAATCTCAGAATTTGTTACAGATAACTGGCTAATGTCCACTAGCTGCTGACAAGAATTTTCTGTCCTAATTTGTGATTGACAGCTAAGTAATTTGGATGGATTTGAGCTGAGGGACTTGTCATGGTCTGGCCTCCTGCATCTTGGTGCCAGGTCTCTTTGCAGCTTTGCTACCAACTTCCTGCTATGGACTTTTGTGTTCAACTTTCATTATTTCACTTGAACCTGTTTGGGAAAAGCTCATCATTGTAACACCATTTTAGAAGTGGCTTTTCATGGATACAACTAATGGAATTTATGCAGTAAAATGCTGCTACTGAAGTCCTCTGATAAACCAGACAGACTAGAAAATTGCTGATTTAGGGTATAAGTGGATAGGATGGCAAATGTTATCATGTGTTTGAAACTGGTTTATGCATATACCACTCTATGTTTTTTAACAGTCCAGAGAATTACAGAAGCCTTCCACAAATATAGCTCTCTGTTTTAAGCACCAACATCATAACGGGTTTTTATATTCTTTATCTGCTCTGCACTTATGTAGTCCTGGAAGAGCTCCATGGACTTCAAGAGTCAAGGCAATACTGCAATCATATAGCATTAGAATGCCTGTTCTTCAGCAAAGAGATTAGGTAATGTAACAAAACCAATGAACCAAGGCCAGCTATGGTGTAAACAGTGATTTTACTTCTTGAACCAAATTCTTAAATGGTGGAAATGAACCTGCTGTGTTCTAAAATACCCTTTTTTAATCTCCTTTATGTCAGTAGCATAGACAAAAGGGTTGGAGTGGCAGCAAAAAAAACCCCTATTTAATATCTTAAATGCTGCAAAACTCTTCTACTGCATCTTTTCTTTGTTGCTGCTTTTCCTGCTCCATGCCCATTTCTGCACCTAGTGATATGGAAGCTGAACACGGCCAAAGACTGACTGTACTTACAGCAAGATCCATATATAAAAGGGCATTTGAATTAGTCATCACTTTGCCTATAGATTTCAGAAGGTTAGATCTCCAGCTAGGGCAGATGTAAACTTCTTTGAAGTATAAAGGTAGCTCAGGCCGGTGGGTTCAACGAGTTTCGTGTAGCAACTGGGAGCAAAGCACTGAGATTAACAGGTATGTGCTGATTCTTGTGATTAGGCCAGAAAAGCTCTCTCAGTGCTGTCCTGTGCTGCAGAGATATATCTTGTAATCAAGGACTGAATGTTTAAGGCTTTGAACACACACACCTGTAATGAAACAACTAACAGGTGGGATTTCTCCGCCTGCAACCAGGCTTTCTTGTTCTGTGGCTTTCTGGGATCAGCAAATATCTGTATGATGCCTGGGGAGCAAATTCTCAGCTGCTGAAGCTCCACCATTGCATTGGTGTTGTTCAGGACTGTGGAGGAGTCCTGGCTCATTCCCACTCTGGAAGCAATGACTAGGAACTGCCCTAAGCCTCACGTTGTCACGTGTCACTGCACTGGTGTGTGCCAAGAAAGGAAGTAAGCAACCTAGAGGGCATCTGGAAAGAGAGAAGACAGGAGAAACTCAGTTTGGCAGATGCTGGAGCACAGCAGGTTTCCAGCAGTTTATTCTGAGTGTATTTGTTTGCTAAATAACCATGCTTTACTGCAGTGGAGTATCTTCAGCTTCAGTAATATTTTGCTGTTATTATTAAAGACCAAAGTGGACAGCAGTTATAGGAATGTGGTGGTGCTCCTGACTAGGATTCACTAGGATTCATTAACCTTTCAGACACTGTGTGATTTTAGAAGGGCTGTTTTTTCCTAATTTTTTCTAATTCCTGTAGTTCTCAAACATGCCTGTTTTAATAGCAAGAAGTTAAACTGCAGAAAGGTCATGTTATCTGGTTTGTGCATAGGCTGCCTCCATCACACTTGTGTGTAATCAAAGAAAATATAATTACAGCTCTGCAAATTTGAGGCCAAATCCTGCAGTTTAGTCTGCTCATCCTCTGCTCACATAAATGGGTGAGTCCTTGGGTTTTGCTTGGCTAACAAGTACCATCCTGTATTAACAGACAGGAAATCTTTTCTAGGATTTAGAGCAGCTGGCATATTAAATCCAGTAGACCAACTGAAACCTTGGTATCAGGCAGCAATGATTCTTCAGAAATGACTGTAGCTGTACCAGTCTTACATTTCAGGACTGAGATCAGAACCAGACTCAGTCTGCTGAAAAATAAAGCAGTTCTGTCATTTGCTGGTAATGAGGAATCACTTACCCAAATCATAAATCTATGTCCAGGCTGAGGTTGTACACTATAAATATGTTACATGGACTCCATGGGGTGCTCTTCTAAATAAGCTCCACAGTATTTACTAATAAGTCTCTTTTTTCTTCTTCATGCACCTTGTCCTCTAAGGGTGATAGATGTTTCTCCACTAGCATTTTGATCCAATCCTATTAAAACCATTTTTAGTTCCAGGAGGACTTTTGATCTTTTTTTGTCTTCCAAAACTATTACAAATATTCACAAATTCAGGGTCATGCTGTATGTAACCACAGACCTTTAAATACAAATATTTGAGGTGGGATTTATGGGAGGGAGTGGTTTGCAACAGGGTTTCTCAAAACAGGGTATGAAGTGCTGGGAGGGAGAGGTAAAAAAAGCAAATTATTAATTCTGCTTCTAACATTAGTACCATTTTGCATGTGACAAGGGAGAGGATGAATAAAATAGTTCACCAGGTAGAGAGGCACAGGGCAGAGTCATTTGCAAAGCTCTGGTTTACAGAATTTTAAAAAGTAAATGCACTTATACCTAGGCTGTAGATTAAGGTGTATTGTTCAGCATCAGCTGGCTCCTAGTTATCCCTGACTTTACAATGTTTACAGCATTCTCCACTCTGGTAATGCTGCCTCAGAAACTCCTCTGCCCTATGTGAAAGTGCTGTGCACTTCTTGCTTACCAAGGGACTTAATATAAGAGCACTCAATGTTCTAATGTTAAATGCCAAAGGACCAATACCTGAAAGGTCTACAACTAAAAGCATCAGGCTACACAATTTCCTATTTACTATAGATGGTATATTTAGTAACTAATCATCCAACCTAATAATATAAAATAGTATTTGACAAAAAGGTCAAGTGTTTAATATTAGGGCTAGGAGAGTCATAAAAATCTATGAGGGGAATGCTCCATGAAACAGCCAGCCAGCTGCAGCTCCCGGCTCTGTCACTGTATCTCTCAGTTACTCCTTTCATTCTATAAAAATGTCACAGTCTCTTAAGCTCAAATGATTCCATACGTTTCCTGCTTCTGGAGGATGTAACTCTACAGTAGGCTCAGTCCCTGGTTGCCAGGCCAAACAGCTTTACTCCGGAAGTTTCCTCTCTTTAAGTCATCCAGAGATCTTCAAAAAGTGTCATAGTTTATGGTGTAAACAAAAGTTCCCTGGATATTGTGGAGAACTCTGTATTTTATGGAAATCCTATTAGAATGCAATGAAAGAGACTTTTAAAATTAAATAATTGCTTTATAATACCTAGCAAATTTTATGTCCCAGGTTTGTCAGCCAACTGGACCTCAGCCAGAGAAGTGAGAGGGAGTGAACCAAATTGAGAGCTGGTGTAGATGAGCCCAACTTTCACATTCCTTTTCAACTTGACCAACACATGCAGGGACTAGAAGGAACCACTGGTTCTAGAGCAACCTGGGCATCAGCCATGTTTTAGAACCTCATTGTCACTGTGAAACATGAAAACAAAACACAGAAACAGCAACTGAGACTAAATGCTGTACTCAGATCCGGACTGGAGGACACACGTACAAGATTTTATTGTTAATACTGTCCTTCCTTAGCTCCCATCGCTCTGATACTTTTCCCACACTGTTATTCATTACTCCCTTCATGACTGTTGGAAGTTTGGATTTTTTATCATCCTCTATTTGCCTGCAGGGACCTCAGTTATTTTACTTCTGCTCAGGGGATGCCACTTCAATTGCAGCTGTTTGAATTAAAATAGTTCCTTGCTGCATCTCCTGGCTGAGGAAAGTGCAAGTACTGTCATGGCCAGCAGAACAAACAGGTGACTCAGTTCCACCCTGTAACTCATTTCTGTAGCATTTTTCTGTAAACTCATGTGGTTTAATAGCAGGTGGAGGAGTTTGGGTTTTGGTTTTTTTTTTGGATCAGCAACTATATACTACAGGGTGGGGGGTGGTATTTGGAAAAAAAAATGGGACACACCTTTTAATTCTCATGAAAGCATTTTCATGGGAAGCTTTCTTACAACAACAGAGTGAGAACAAGTTAAATATTTTGTTTCAAAGGGATTATCCCTACCCAGCAGGGAACAGCTGGCATAAAACGTTGATCCACCTCCCATTGCAAACAAGAGCCAAACTCCTGTTGATTTCATTGGTACAGAATCAAGCTCTTATTAAGTCCATGGCCAGCTTTGCACAACCTCTGTCTCTGTCTGCTTCTCTTACATATAGGCCTGACCCTCTCTGGTCATGGAGAACCCAGGATGAGTTATGGCTGAAGAGAAATTGAAAGCATTTTAAGATATAAATGAGTAAATTAGTGTAACGGCTTTTTCCAAATATGTTCAGTTGTGGAGTGCATCACAAGCAGCCCCACTGACTTCAGTCTAGCCCATCTGTCTAGATAGCCAAATAACAAGCAGCAAGTTATATCCAGGATCTTGACTCACTAAAATGAGCAGCCAAAAACTTATTTCCTCTCCAGAGCATTCACATCAAGACATAGATGTGTGTAGAACTGTTTAGAGAACATACATTGTTACAAAAATAACTGGACAATTTTTATGATCTCTGATATTGATAGGCTTCCTGTTACCCACATCCAGTTATATTCTTTGTCATGGTTATATTGTTTGAATGAGTTTCTGCTAAGTGGCAGAGAAGGCTGCAACTGTTAGTGCCTAGGAGTTGGGAAAAAATGTCATAACAAGTGATTGGGTTGTTAAGAGCCTCATTGTATGTGACAGTGAAAAAACTGGGCCTGTACTGTCATATGTCATCTAAAAGTTAACACTATGAACAAGATGTTTTCATATCCTTTCTAATACTTTGAGATAGACCAAAATTTATCATAGCTACCTTCATTTTACTCAGTTAATAATGAATGATCAGTGAAACATTTTGGAATAAGAAAGCTAGATGATTCATGTAAGCTCTGCTGTGAAAGGTTTTCAAAGTTTAAAGCACAAAAAGAGAAAGTAAAGGTAGCTGTATCATTTAAAAGACAAAAAAATATGTAGGAGAGATGAGAAGTTTTAATTGAATAACATAGTTTGTGAGATCATCATACAGGTTTGATTTTTTGATAATCAGATTGAGTTTCTTTCATGTTCAACATTTGCATGAGTTCTCAAACAATGAAACTGTCTTTGTGGGCCTTTCTTTGACTTCATGACCATCATGATTTTCAGGGATGAAAGTCATGCTTTGATGATAATGGTGTGATTGTATGGGTGCTGTATAAACTGCAGTTTTTAACTGCTGGGGAAGGTGCTGTGTAAAAAGCTGTGTTTCTTCTTCTTTATTGGAACTGATCCAAGTTATAAAGAGTCCAAAGTCTCACTCAACTGTTCATAGATTAGAAGCTATCAAAAAATTTTGCCACAGAAAAATTACATGGCATTCCTGTTATGCACACACCTCTATTCTTAGTTTACACCAAGAATAAAGGGCCAAATTCTCTTCTGGAATAAACATCACAATTTTTTTTGCTGTCTGTTGAGCTTCCACTACCTTTTCCAGCAGAGACAGAGTTCATGTAAAGGGACAGGTCTTTACCTCTCCAAATTCTACTGTCAGTATTTGGAGACTTCTTGAATCTTTGTGCCAGTGCACAGAAAGAAGTATAACATGATGCATGCATGACTTCATCATAAAACTTCAACTTCTGGAGCCTGTGGGTGGGGAGTTAAGTGTCCCATTTAGATAGTCTGTAATAATAATTGTCATTCCTCTTGCATCTTATTCACAAGTGTGTAAGTATCCTGTTTCTGAAAGACTGGACATGCTGAACTGCTGTTCTGGACTAGTACTTTAGTCCCTGATCTTTTGTATTGTTAGGCCTACTTCTTTTGAACTTCATGGCTGGTTAAAAATTTGAGGTATTCTAGGTTTTACTAGCTATGAGGAGAAAGTGTTGTGAGAGTCACAAACTGCTTTTATATAACTATGTATCTACAAAGAGAGGACAAAGATATGTTTTTCTGACCCCTGGACAAGTCAAACAGCTATAAAAACAAAATAAGTTCCTCCAATTGCCCATGAGACCTCTTTTAGCCAGAGCCCACTGCTTATGCTCACCCTTGGCCTCTCATAGGGATGCACTGGCTGTATGTCCTGCCACCTCTCTTCATTTCTGCAGTGCCTCTGTGGCTTTTCTTCCCCCCCATCCTGGTGGTCTCTCAGTGTAATATTGAGGAACTGTGCTTCTCTCATAGTTCATGTCTCTGATCAGACTGGCCTTGTCTTTGCTGTGTGCAGTGACACGTGCCTGCATTTTGCTTGAAGACTGAGTAACCTTCACCGAGGAGTTGAGTTGCTCCTTCCCAGCCAACTCAGCTGAAGGGCAATGACTACTACCAGCTCTGACAATGTTTCATCCATACACTTCTACATCTGGTTTATATCAAAATTATTCCCATAATTCCTGGCATCATGAAAAAGCAAGCCTGAAAAGAAGAGGAATAAACATAGAGTGGTTTAAAATTGTGTACCAGGAATAATTAAATTCTTAGTAAGAGACTTCTGTCATTCCTCTATTTTCACTCACCATGAGGAGGACAGCATGTTCTCATCTCTGCAGAGTCACATAAATTACTTGATTAAAGTGCATGTTGCAGAACCTAATCTGGACATTTGGAACCTCCTTGCTGTTTTCTCAAGGTATTTGTTAGATGAAGAAAAAAAAAAGTCCTGGGCTTAGTTCATCTTCTTATATTGTAGATATATTTTCCAGACATTTGCAAATAGAGTAAAGAACAAGAGTTCTTCAGCTATTTGAAGTCTTTGAAAGAAGAAAGGCAGTTTAGATTACCAGCAGCCTACAATGTGCGTGGCACAAAAATGTCAGTTTTAATGGCAAAGTTCAGGATAAAACTGTGTCAGCTCATTTAATCATTTACCATGAAATACCAGTTATCTTAATCTTACATGCAGTCCTTAAGTCTGCTGCATATTTTTGTGTAATTGAATCCTGTCCCTAAAAGGGACAAAGCAGGGAATTTGCTTTTTAGTAAAAAGTTAGGCTCTAAATGTTCCTGTTTATAAATTGTACTTGTGGCATTGTCAGATATTTTGATAGTGAGCAGCTAATATTTCTGATGAGTCTATTTTTTCTCTGTTTCCTATTTGTCTTCCATGCTACAGAAATCATATTAGTATTCAGTTTCTATGGAACTTAACTGAATTCTCTGGAAAAAAACTGCAGATATTGTTCCCAGAACTTAAGGCAAATAAATTAGAATCTAACCCAGATGACACATTTTATTCATGTGGTTTGCTTTCCGTCTAGATACCTGATGTATTACTTCATCAGCAAATTCAACAAGGCCAAGATGTCTTCATTTTCCTTCAGAGCAAGAGCTGTAAGAGCAGTGTGGTGGAAGTATTGGTCTTCTGTGGCCAGGCGGTGAGAGCCCATCGACAGCTGTGATGAGCAGAGCAGACACGGGAGACAGGAGGCAGCTGAAGCCAAAGAGGACCCACGCCTGGAGCTGTGTCTGTGTGATTGGAGCAGAGAGAGGCCAGGACCCAAGGAAATCCCAGCAGCAAGGGAAAAAAACAGATTGACTCTCAGTGACTCATTTAGCTCCTGGATTGGACAGATCTCTCCCCTGCTGGCAATTTGGCTGAGCATCAATGGACAGATACCAGGATGAATAGCTTAAAATAATTAGGGGTTGGGAATTTGCAAAACTGCTAGCCATCCAATTCTTTACTGTGCAATGCGAGGCAGAAAAAAGAAATTACATTTAGGTTATTAAATATTAAGTCAGTGGATTTACTTCCATTTGGTGCAGAACAGGAAACTGGCTAAAATTCAACATTTATATCATTGTGTTGATGGTCTGTTTATCACTGAGCAAGTAAGTGCTTTTTGGCAGGTCAAGCTCTTTGACACATGGGGCAAATGCGTGGTTAATTTCTCCCAAACAGAAGAATTAATGTAATAATAATTAACACAGATGAGAACAGAATTAAAATCAAGTACAGTCAGGAGTTTAGTTTAATGCCAGGTGTCTCACATTCTAGATGTTCTGGGGCCAGATTTTTCCTGTTGAAGGTAGCAAGGGTTTTGCCTTTGGCACTTCTGGGAGCTGAAGTGGGCCTTGGACGTAAAGAGACAGGATTCCCTGTACTTTCTATTCAATGCACAAAACCAGAAGCAACAGGCTCATTTAGTATCAGTAAAGGTCAGTTAAAATTATAGAGACATCCTTTGGAGCAAATCCTCTGCCTTGCATTTGCATATTTATGAATTAGAGATTACGACAGGCTATTTCATTTATTAGAGCAGCACTGCTATAGTTAATAGTCTGTCAGTACTTCCATTATAAACCCCGTTTTTCAGTGTTTAATATCTCAGCCATTTAAAATCACATCAGGAAGCAAGTCATTCTTATGTTGCTGGCCATGAGCTATTTTTTGTTATGGATTATATTCAATAATGAAATACTGCTCATCATATATGCAGATGAGCCACAGCATTTCTGTTGGAGGGACATAGCAAGGTGTGTAGTTTCATTGTGGCTTTGTTTTTCTTTAGGAAAGAAGGGAAAAGAGGGATTTGACCAATCATATCAACTGTGCCCTTATGTTTGAAGAACAGTTTTTCAAGCAACTGCTCTCAGAGGCAAGGCTCGTTCTCAGTGGGAAATCAGGTTGCTGTTTGCTTGCCAGTGGTGACCAAGGTAAACAGGTGAGGATGGTTACCCTGTCCCTCTGATGTTTCTTGTCTGCCAGTCATGGGTGAAGCACTCCAGACAAGAAGGCAGTGAACAAAAAAGAGCCTTTAGAAGTAACAGGAGTCCAAATTACAAATTCAGAAATCTGGCCTCTTTTTAAGTGTCTGCCAGCAGCAAAGAAGTGCAGTACTGTCCTGACTTTATTGCTGATATTTAGGGTAGAGGGGTTGCTAAGGCTTAAGGGGCAGTTATGAAGCAACTTGCACATGTCCCTAAACTGACCAGTGTCATTTATTCCAGCAGTCTCACATCACTCTCCTTCCAAACGCCCCACTTTGCTTTTATAGAAGTTCACTAGAAAGTAACTGCCTGGCAAGGGCAAATGTTCAGACTACAATACCAATTTTTAACTTGCTAGGGCAGCAAAAAGTTACTCTTCAGCATAGCTGAAAGAAGCTGCTCTTGCACTATAACCTTTTGGCCTATGAAAAGAGAAACAGTCCAAACAGAAACTCCAGGGGAGTGGTTTGTTTTCAAGGTCTTGAAAATCATTTGCTGCCTCACTAACTGACAAGTTAAAAATCAAATTCACGAAGAGAAAAAAAATTAAGCTTCGTGCAAAATATCTTTTGCTCTTTTGCCTCACAAATGGAGTTGGAGGTGGGAACATAGTCCATATTTTCCATCTTTTTCACCATAAATGTCTGTGTGCACAACTGAGGGTTCCAGGGAAACTAGCAATGGCAGGCCAGAAACACTCTGAAACATCATATTCAATCCAATTGGTGCATTGCAGCTAATCAACCTGTGCCCTAGGCAAGACCCGGGGCTTGGCCTCTGTGCCACCTTCTGTAAATTTTGACTGAATTAAGATTAACAACAGGTCTAGAAGTTACATTACACAAACATTTTTTTAAGCACATGTAAGACAAGATTGCGACAAAAAGTCTCTGATCTTAAATCCCCCAAATCCAAATGGTGAGCCAAACTTCTCATCCAGTCTCTCATCAACATCATGAGAACCAAGACACCAGATCAAGGCACTCCACTCAGGCTTATGGAAAATCTGTTCCAGATCCAAGTGGCAAGGGCTAATCAGTAGTGCTTTCTTAAAACAACAGTATTTGGGATATTTTGTAACTGATTGCTAAGTAAAAGTCCATTTTCCAGACTCCTTCCAGAGTTGCCATTGTAAAAAACAATCTTCCTTCCCTAGGCACATCACAGTGCCTTTCCAGCCAAAAATTATCTCTGATCAGTATAAGTGATCATAACTCAGAAGGAGGCAGACTACAGAAATTTTAACTCTTTTGAATACAAAATTACTTCAATAGTTTTATTAAAAAGGTATAACCCAAATAAGGCGGGGGGGGTTGTGGTTCTACCAAACATGTAGAAAATGTCATACATTTTAAAATGAAGTATGAAGTATTACCTGCTATTTGCTGGAAACTCTGTCCAGGCTCAGTAAGCTATCTGGACAGGATTGTTTACTAGATACATTTGTTATTCTTTGTCTTTAATTTGTAGTGACATAAAATCTTGCACAACTGACATGAGTGCATCCTTAAATGCTAAAAATACTAATTATTATGTAATTAGTCAACAGGATATGTGTAATTGTGCAATACCAGCATTCCTGGGTGTGGTTAAGTACATAGGTAGAATGCCAACAGTCATCTAGATGTAGTATTATAAAATTACACAGCAACATACACCCTGGGTGGATACTCTAATTATATTTTACATTTAAACAATAGCTACATTAGCAAAATGGAACTTATTATTTTTAAAAATATCTTCCCACAGGCATGGATCATAGGACGTGATGGTAATAATATTGCCCAAACAGAGTAACTTCCATCTCCCAAGGGACTCAGTCTTCTTCATAAACATACAAATAGGAGACAGAAACCAGGCATAAAGAGCCCTTCATTCACTCATGGCATAAAACCACCCCAAAACAGACACATGACAATTGCTGAATCATGCACTGGAATTACTGAAAGCAGAGAACCACCAGGAAGGACTTTCTATCTCATAAAAAATCACATGACATTAACCAGAAATGTGACTAGAACTGTTATATTTTTATGACTTACTAGACATTAGGACAATCCTTAAACCATGGTGAAAACAGATCCACACAGTGAATCAAATTCTTCTTTGAACTTAGCCAGAAGATCTAGGTTACAGCCACCCAATGTCTTGAGCTTTTGAGTTAATTCTGATCTCTGCTAAGATTTACTGTGAATGTGGTGTGAAAGTCTGCTGCACTCCCAGCCAAAAGCTCCCTGCCTGGTCATCCCTCATTCTTCCTGTGCTACATCTGCAGTGACTGACAGGTATGCATGTCACTGGGGCCAGCACTACAGAGATGGTAACTTATGCAGTATAAACAGAAAACATGGCACACAGTATTTACTCTCTTTTGATATGGTTTCAAGGTGAGAAATCCAGGAGAAGGATGGAAAGGTGAAAATTCCAACACCAAAAAGAAACCAAACTAAAGAACCCTACGCTGTGACTCATCATTAATGTAAAATGTCAGAGCCTAAAGCTCTGCTTTTTTCATGTACCTGGGTGCAGAAGGGTGAGGTGCCCTCTGAGGATGATTTTATCTTTTACTTTTGAGTCTGAAGATCTTGAATGTGGTTTGGCAAGTTCATAAAAATACTGTGATGAAGTTGAGTTGAGTTGCCATCTGGAAATGATGCACACAGAGATGTAAGAAAGCTTGAGGAGAAAACTGCAGATGCTGGAAGAAGAATCAGCAGTGCACATGAATGAGGTTAAAAATTGTAGACAATTAGCTACAAGATGACTCCTGCTAAATAAATCATCAAAGACTTGACTACTGCTTCCAGGTTTCTACTGTGATATTAGCTCATTGGAACAGTCAAAAAGATGTTAATTTGGCCAAAGTTTTAGAAATGTGCTATTCTTGTTTGAATTAACAAATCAACCAACAAGGCCAATCTATACTATCTTGCCAAGGCTATAAAGCTTCTAGGGAAACTATTATATTTAATGCTCAGGATCTAGGGCCCCATGATATGCAAAATAAGCCTCTTTGTGTTAAATGAGAGCTGAGTGGGAAAGAAAACCTGATCTTGTCATGGAATTTCACATCTTGTTTCAGCATTCAGGAAAGTGCTTTGGATGTCCAATTTAATAGAGAAGCACAATTTTTTTCTGTATGCCTCCACAGACCAAGCCTTGCTCTGTTCTCATTTAGTTAAATCCAAGACTCAAAGTAAAAAGAAAATATTCCAGTTGTTTCCAGTAGGCATCCAATCAATCTTGTGCCATGGTTTTACTTAAATGTAAATTCAGTGCTAAGTTCTTCCCAAGAAAAAGAGAGGTAAGTGATACGAGTCTGCACACAAACTTTCCACCCTCCTGTTATTTGCTGCTGATAGAACCTATCCTTTGGCTTGGCAAAAACTTCTTAATTTGTCTGGTCTATCTGCAGGGTTGACTGGTGTAAAAAGAATGCTCGCCTCGACCTTCTTTATTGCTACATTGAGGCAGCTCACTACAGTTGTGCTCTTTTCTACTGCTTGAGATTTACTTGTGTCCCTGGTGTGTTGTGATAAGCCTCTGAATGGCAGTGCTGTGAAGGTTTTGTTCTTCCCAAAGACTCTCCTGAGGTTCAGTGAAGGCAAGTAGGGTTTGCTTGGGTTTAAAGGTAAATTGTACATGTCACTATAATAAAGGGAAATATGCAAAGTGTTGGTTGAATTTAATAGGAATTTGGAATGTTTGACTTGTCACAAGGCCAGTTATTATTATGTGGACTTCTGACATTGCTCATAGCAGGAGGACCTCACCCCATGGTGAGTGCCAGGTCAAGGCCTAGTTGTCACATACATGCAATTTAAACCACCTTCAGAATTAGTCTTAAGTCTTACTATCACTTAGTAGTATAAAATTAGAAACATGATCTGAAAAACACTAGAGAGAAATACTGAAGTTTTGCACATCAAAAAGGCTAATTAGAAACTCTTCTTTTATAACAAATAAGCCAAGCATATTGACATTAATTATAGGAAATACTCAAGGTTTGGAATAATCTATTGAAGAGCACAGATGTATACCAAATCCTGTGTAAATGAGTGCGTGCAACTGTTCTGCAGGTAACACATTTAATTATAAAATAAGCTGTGTGTTCAGGTTTCTTTTTAAGAGGTAGAACATCATAAATTGGGTTTCTCTCTCTTACTTGCTCTTACTCAACTCAGTGAGATTGTTATTTCTGTAGTTATATCTGTTCATCACAGCCTAATGTGAATTCCAGGGGCTTGGAGCAGATTCTTCTTGTACCTGAAGTAGTAATAGTTCTGTTTGCTTTCATACTAGTAATTCTGTAGGTGTTCTGTCAGCTTTACTGGAATTGGATCACTGTAACTAGCAGCAGAATTTGTTCTCTGATGGTAAAATTCCTTTGGTTTCAAAAAAAGCAAATAGAATTCATAACTGCTTTTGTATTTTTCAATCTGTGTTCCAGAGCTGACTAGTGGCATTGGTTTCTTAAAAAAATACTATGACTACAATTTGCTACATTGCCCATTAGTTTTGCTAGTAGAGATCTTAACAACCCTGTGAAGAAAATTTCACATATCCCTTCTTTTACCCTGTCTGGTTGCAAAGAAATCCTCTTAACTTTTGATAGCTTTACTTCATGGGGAAAAGGTTCTTCTCTGTCGGGGCCATGACAGGTGGGCTCAGCAGGCTGAATCACTCCTCCCCAGATGCTCCTTTCATCTTACTCACTGCCTCCATACAGATGAAAGATGCTGTGCTTTCCAGGTCAAGTCTCATTAATGAATCTCCCAAATACTTGTCTAAGCATACTCCTTAAATTAGAGGAGATGTCTACCTGCACTGTGGCCATTGTAGATTATCACCCAGCTGGGACTGGTAAGCTTCCTGAAGCCTGCTCCACAATCTCCACACCATCCTGCAAATGCCAGGGTTTAGCACTTTTGCTCTTAGAAACACCCATCTGCAAGGGCAAATGTTGGTAGGGAATTGGTTGCTCTCTCCCATCACTACTAGAGAATGTTGATGTTACCATTGCTGGTTCAACTTCTTTAATTCTCCTAATTTTCCTAACAATTGTCTTAACATTTCACAGGTGTGTCCAGAGCTACTGTGTCACAAAAGTTCTAAAAAAAGCTCATGGTAAAGTGTCTGCTTTCACCTCTCAGATTCAAGCTGATTAAAGGGTTTGAGGAAAAGTGCCATGGGCAATAAAGAACAATGAAGATCATTTAGATGAGCTACAGGTATCATTTCAGATCACTAAAAAGTAGGAAAAAATAATTGTACTCTAACATTAAAACAGTCATCTCTATATAGCCTCAAGAATTGTCAACAACTGGCCTCCAGTCTAGCTTGAAGATTTTGGTAATCTCACCACATGCTGCCCAAGTCTGAACAAGATTGCCTAGGCCACAGGTACATAACACTGGCCAAACTTCAGTATCTGGCCTGTTCTTACACTTCTGCTTGTGAACATCCACTACTGGTAATTAGCAGTCATAAAATATTGGAATAGTTGGGGTTTTTTTCAGCCTTGTGTTCTTGATCTTAGGTTTTTATGTTTCCCTCATTTTTAGTGAGTCTGAAAAGGAGACAGCTTCTGTCCTAATTGCACTGTGATAAGGAAAACCAGCAGTTTTTACTGACCCTGGTCACCCAAGGGCATCCTTTTACTAAGAGACACCTCTGACACATGGATCCATGTTGACTGACATGATAGATGCAGCACTTGTAAAAGAAACCAGCTTGGAGTTGCATATCATTTAGTGGCAACTAAATGCAGAAAAGAGTTGCAAGAGTGGGAGCAACGGGAGATTGTCAGTTGGTTGTGAAGTCAGAATGAAAGTTTTAAATATAATTTCATCTATTTGAGAGGCAGATGGCTCTGTTAGTAACTATTCCTTACATATAGATCAGACTTCTAAAGTCTGCTTTGGATAAAAGTATATAAAAAAACCTCAACCCATGAGCTTTTGCCTTCAGTGTGCAGTCAGTAGATTAGAAGGAAAAGGAGCTGTTACACCTGTGAAATTAAATTTGACTCAAAGATAGTTTAGCATGATAATGAAGGTGAAAGTTCAAAACATAGTGTGATATCTGTACAAAGTGTATTGACCTGCTGTCTAACTTTTTTGTTCTTGCTTGAAATCTAAAATTTGGTTTCAAATAAAAATCACTTCCTACCAGTTAATATAATACAAGTATGTTATTGAATTCTGACTGAGGCAGTGTTGCTCAGAGATGGGGGCCCAGTCCTGGCCTTGTGGCATGGGGTTAGGAGCATTTTGCAGGATGTGACAGTTTCCAGACCACAGGCAATTCTGACTTTAGGGAAAGGTGAAGGAGGTGGACACCTACCCTAGAGAGAAATTACAGGCAGCAAAATAGCCAAGTCACCGATGAAAACTTTCTATTTCTTTCTAGCACTACTGGTCTTCTGATGAAATTTTCAAAATTTGGGATGAGTGGCAACTTTTTCAGCAAATCCAAGGGAGCCAGAATAGGGATGGTCAGCTTAGCAAGAGATACCAAGGCACCAGGTAAGATGACAGCCTTGTGGGAGAAGAGATGGAGGGGCAAGGGGAGGGAAGAAGGCAGGGTGGCTTATGGAGGGGATCTGACTGCAGCAGGGTGTGCAGGGGAGGGAGAGACTGCTGCCTGTCAGGATATAAAACTGGTGCTGAGGGGTAGGTGCTGGAATCATCTGTCTGAAAAGAGAAGGGCAGAGAAGGAGAGCAGTAAAACTTTGGGGTTGGCATTGTGAGTGGCAGAGAGAAGAACAGGGCTCCTTCTGCGCCCACCCTGCTTCTAGGTAGAAGCTAGCTGGCTACAGCTCCAGGAATGAGGGGGGTTCATTGTCTCTGAGTTCATGACATTATTTAAAAATAAAAAAGGGCAGAGAAGCCTAAATCTCTTACTGCTTGACTGGGCAAACAAGAGCTTAACAATGAAGGGAAAGTCTTTCTACCTTCCCCCAAAAGCAGCTAATCTTCAGCCAAAGGCTTTACCTGGGGCTTTTCTGGAGGCCACCTCTGCCCCGTGGGTGACATCCCTGTCTCTGCTTGAGCCTGGCAGGGCAGTGAGAGTGCCAAGCACCTCTGAGCCATGAGGGGGATATTGAGGAAGGAGGGAGCTTTGTGCTAGCTAATTAGCAGCACTTTGGTGGTTTCTGCAGTCCACTGTAACCTTCACAAGACCTGCAGTGAAGGAGAGATATTTGGGGATATATGGTTGAGGCTGGAAGTCGATTTATTTGAGCTCTTCTTTCTTTGAGCATTGAATTCATTGTTCTTCCAGCTCCCTTTAGAGACCGTGCCATCAGCTGTCCAGGCTGGGCAGCCCAGAGTCAAAAGGAAAGGAGCCTTTTGCCCATCAATGTCACATAAATCAGAGCCCAAATCTGTAAAATGTGAGAAAATGAGAGATTCGATTATCCATATGTATCACTCTGGATTTATTCCAGATTGCTTCATTAATAGCAATCAAAGACATCACTTTAATGGATTTTTTATCCTCAAAATTATGATCATGGGGAATTTGTTCTGGCTATTGGTTTTGAAAAGGCTTTTGATTCTCTTCAATAGCCTTAACTTATTTCAGATTTAGGTAACAGTAGGATTTGGTCTTAAATATGTTAGATAGGTCAATCTCCTTTATTCAAATCCACTGTTATGTTAAAACTAATGACCACAGTTTGAAGATGATTTATATACTGAGGCTTAGACATGAGAGTCTTTTTTCTCTGATACTTTTGCTGTTACAGAGGAGCCTTTGTTTTGGGAGAAGTCACTGTTTTTAAGGGAAAAGTCAGTGATGTTTTCAATTTTGCCCTTAGTTGGAGGATATGTTATTTTTTTAATGAAGATTTTCTTTAATGGAGATTATGCTGGAAGTCACTGAATGATGTTCATGTTTCTTCTTTGTTAATTGGGGTAAAACTCTTAAAGCCATTAGGTGATTTAAATGTAGCTCTATTTGAGCAATATCCTTTATTGGATCCCCCATTATCCTTTAAACATCTTGGTGTGCAAGGGGATAAAATTAGAATGAATTTGTTTGCTTTAAATTGCCAGCCTCTGCTTGATAAAACTATTAGCTATTTAGCTAATTGGGCTGCTCTTCCATTATCATTAATTGGCAGAATTGATACAATTAAAATGGGGGGTTTATCCAAAGTGTATGTGTTTTTTCCTAGGTATTCCTATCAAGTTTCCTATCATGTTCAGGGAGTCTTACATTCTGCAATTAGTTTTGTTTTCAAGGTTAGAGGTAAATTCAAGATTGATTTTGAAACTCTGCAGCTTCTTACAGAGTCAGCTGGACTGACTCCTGCTAACTGTGTTGTTATTTTTATTTGCCTCGCAAGGTATTTGGTGATTTAGGCAATGCCCAGCGTTACTGGGCTGTGGGGAGGTGCAGCCACGGACCGGGCACACCCGCTTTGCAGAGGGTTAGGGCAAGGCTTGTCCCAGCCTGTGCCCAGCAAGGTGCTAACCACCCATCATTCCCTGGCCCACTAAGTATTTTAACACAGCCAGAACTTTTAAGCACGCAAGCCCAGTGACGTCAATCAGCTTACTCATAGCAGTAAAGTTAAACAAAGGCCACCCTTGGTTGGGGCAGCAGTAATCATCACCTTGTCAGTTTGGGGCTCCCACCGAATGCATTGCAAAACGGCACCACTTTCCCCTGACACCTTGGCTGCTCTCAGCTGGTGCTGCCCTCCCTGGGAGCAGGGCAGGACGCTGGGTTTGGAGCAGTCGCTCTGCTAATCCCCGTGTCGTGTGTCCAAAGCATTGAGGAACTGCAGCCTCAGCTCCTGCCATCCCTGGTGGACATGCCATCCCTTTTAGGCTGCTAGTGCAAATCGTGCTTCTCCCTTCGAACACTGTGATTCATGTCAGCCATTAGCCTCAAATAAATGAATGGGCTGAAAGAAAATTAAAACCAAATCACGCTTCTGTCAAAGGGAGGTCTCGTTGACAAGCAGGGCCTCTATTGCCAGAATTAGTCATCTGGGTCTGCCTTTTGCACCAGAGACTAAGAAAACCAGAGGATGATTAATTGGGCAGGACCAGGGGGATGTTGCCCCTCCCCTAGAGCTGACCAGTGGGGGCAGTTTCTAAATCACACCATGAGGGCAATAGTTACATCACTGACCACCACCGTTACCCCTGCTTCACTTTCACCACCATTTTATGTGGTGCTGGGGTACCACATCTGTTCCTCACCACCCAAACATGCCTTTTAACTGTGATTTTCTTTACCTTATCTTGCAAGCCATGTAGAGCTGGGTCTATTGCCTTTTAAAGCTGCTTAAAATAATTTCTATCTAGAATATAAAATAGTTTTGTGCAAAATAATTATTTAAAATGTTTTGTCCGTAAAATATGTGCAAATATAATAATATATCATTTTAACTAAAAAACAAATCAGGCTCTTTTCTGTAGACATGATCCAGTACGTGTGTAACATGTTTGAACAGTGGAGCAAACTTGATGCAATGCTGCCCTTCTTAATTCATTTGAGTCATTGTCATTTTAGACTCTACCAAAGTCATTTCATGAAACACATCATGCTTCATGGGTTAATCCTGATTTAGCTGTGACGCTTTGCTTTTGGGTATTATCTAAATTGTTTTGCCCATCTCTTCTTCATTCATTTTGCCTGTCATGAATATCATTCTACATGGATTTCACTCATACATTTATTTGTATTTAAATTATGCATCTCTTTAAGGAGATAGACCCATCAAGTGATACAATACCTGATGGCACAAAGAATGAGGCATTGTTTACTTTTGCATAAAAAGCCACAAAGATGGAGCACACAGTTTATAGGATACTAATGAATTATTTGGATGGTTGATCTTAAGTCAGACTCAATCCAGCTAAGCTTGGTAGCCAATGCATTTGAAATGTAATGGATAATAGTCCAAGAGCCAAATATATTGCAGGTTTAGCTTGCATGGATTGGCCCTTATGGACAACCTTATTGAGGCACCTTTGCTCTGAGTGGCTGGGGAAGTGCCTCATTACAGGCTCACTTCGTGCCACTCCAGGGAGGAGGCTGGCCTGCTGCTCCAGGCCTTGCACACTCCTGGGGAGACAGAGAGCACCTGAGCCTCTGGGGCCACAACCTGGCATGTTCCATGAGCTCTGAATGAATTCACTGGAATGAAAGCCACCTTGGGCTGAGGGGCCTGTTGCAGCTCCTTCAGAAAGAGTGAGTACTCCCACAGTGCAGTTAGGAACCCCACACTGCCACAGACTCCCCATGACTCAGGGAAAAGGAGGAGGGAGCAGAAACAGAACCTTAGAATGAGGGTTCTACCTCACAGCACCAAATGCACTGATCCTGTGTTTCTGAATTAATTGCAGTAAATAAGGAGATCATCACACTGGGTAAAACTCAAGTGAAGGAGATGAGTATCAAGCCCAGGCAGAGCAGAGGAGCCCCAGTGCAGGAGCCAGTCCTCCCAGTGCAACCTTTAAAGTACATTAGGGCTAAAACCTCCTTCATGGTGGTGTTGCTGTTTATTTCCTTCCATATCAGCTCTGAATTTGGCTTATTGTCACCAGTAAAGAGTCCAGAATAGGGGACATCCTGGGTTGAAACATTACTGTGGCATACAATGCCTCCTCCTCATTTGAAAGTAGAGATATAACTCTGTATGTCATTAACTAAGACAATAATAAATTAATCCAATAGCCAAGTAATAGTGCTGTAATGCTTTCATGTATGAATTGCAATGTGAATACTGAACTTTTCATTTCATGGTTGAAAAATACATGAGTTGACCCAAATATTAATTTCTGTATTTCAATCATTTACATATTATGGGTCAATAATCATTTCTTTCACAAATGACTTTTCAAATGAAAAGCAGTATATTGTAATGGTCTATCATATTTACAAACATCCCATTGTTTTCCTAACTTAGTATTTAAAATATACTGGACAAGATATTGTTTGCTAAATACAATACAAAACTGGGTCATGTAAAATTCAGATACTATTTTCTTTTAGTCTTATCCATAATTTATAATATTCATAAACAATGGAGTGGCAGGCCTCTGCCCCTGGCAGGCCCACGTCTCCACTTTGGAATGGGCATAGTTTTCCAGCAACAGTTTAGGAGACCTGACACCTCTTCCTGCTCTTTCCTGACCTTAAAAATCTCACCCCTTTGAGCAGCAATCCCTCTGAAGACCCAGCACTGTCAGAAGAATTAATGGTGGGGGTTTTGAGAAGTTTAATACTTCTCAAGATTTCTTTACAGCATGCAATGACATACAACAAAATGCCCAGAATGCCTTTTTTCAATTACTTTGCAAAGCTAAAATAGTATAAATAATCCTGGGTTTTGCTTACTGGTCTTGAACTTAGTCCATCATTTTGGGCTGTTCATTGTTTCATCATATTCTACCCCTTTATTAGCCAACATATCCCACAGAAACCTTTTGTCTTAGAGTAAATGTGTTCAAGTGTTCAAGTACTGAATTAATCAGGGACTAGTGCAACATATATATGCTGCCCAGCAAGATGAATTTACACATCTGCCTTTTCCCCTAATTATAATTCCAGAGGTTGAATGTCAACAGCATATGGGTATATCCTCAAAGAGGCATGCAAACACACATACAGGCACACACACTGTACATTAATCTCTCTTGGCTTATCTGTTGCTGTCTTTAATTTGTATACTTCAAAATTGAGTGGTGAGGTCATTTATTAGACTGTTTCTGTGAATTTTATGTAGTGATAAGAAAGCAGTAACATGCAATTTGTTTTTATAGGACTCACTTTTGTAAGTATGATCTAATGTTTTCTTCCTTTAGCTGAACAGTGAGGAAGAGGTGATTTCAGAGCTAACTAAGAGTTAACTGGCTACGTTTCAACTGTCACCATTGTCTTAAATCTACATAGAGAGTGGAGAGAGCCAGAGAGGTATAAGTACAGCAGGACGCTGGGAAAAAATGTTTGTAAGTAGAAATTTCTCCTCATAGCAAATTTTTCCAGTTTATCTTGATTTTTTCTTTGCCTATTTTTTAAACACAACGTGTGATGGAGACGATTGTTATTATCCAAAGGACCTGACTTGCTGGCTCACTGCATCTCTGTTTATGAAATGCCATAACAAAAGTGAGCTCACGCTTGTGTGCTTCCAATGCGTGATGTTCCTGTGTGCCAGATGGGCACTTTCATGACTGTATGAGCGTGGATTATTTCATTTCCTACATCTGGGACTCCAAATGGCTGCACAGAATGCCACAGGAGAGAGGAACAGATCTTCAGCTGGGGAAACCTACCTTCACAGGGGAACCAGCTACATCAGAGGGGATGAGGCAGAAAAGCCCCAACTGATATCTGAAAGTTCACATAAATCAGGGCCATAAGGGAAACCTTTAGAACCAGGAACAAGACAAAAATAAACAATAACTAATGTTGGATGTCAGCTGTGCAGAGGGGGGAGGGAAAATAAACCATAAGCAGTTTCTTGTCTGGCCACAGAAGATGTGTTTGGAATGCTGTTTTGTATTTCAGCTCAGAAACTCTGCTGTGACCTTCAGACATTGCTGGGTATTACAAGTTCTGCAGATAGCCAGAGAGAAATATTCCAAGGAGAGGTAGCATATACTCTGCCATACTAGTTAATGTTGTGTGTGTAGTGCTCACAGCCCATCCCAAACTGTGACAAGGCAGCCTTGTTAAAACAGTGTGGAATCCTACAGTAATGCTTGTCAGGAATGCTAGTTAGTCATAATGTTGTTGCAGGATTTGGGATAATTAGTTGTTTGTTTGTAGCATAAGAGTGCTTTCTTTTCTTTTTTTTTTTTTAACTCAAAACAACGAGAGCAGATCCTCAGTATAGTGAGGGTCTGGCTCACTACACTTTTGCAGAGTATGTTGCATTTCAGAGCTAGCAAACAGGAGGAGATGGTGAGAAGAATTAGCTGTAGCAGAAAAAAATATAGTTAAGTCAGTGACTTTCTTAAGATGAAAGAGAGCAAACCCCCAAAAGAGAGCAAATGAAAAAAGTCATGAACAAAAAGAAAGAGCTTGTGACAAAAAGTAAGAAAAATAAACAGCAGTTGATTTAACTATTTTGCATAAGATATTTACAAACCACAGCATATTACTGTTTGCTTTATGCATTTTCACATCCTGCTCAGTTTAAAGCAGTAATTTTCTGCAAGGACAACAGAGGGAAAAAAAATGCTTTACACTGCTTATATTAATTACATTTTTTCATTACCCGTCATGTTTTCTACAGGCTTGTGTATTATTACTGTAAAATGTAATGAAACAGAAAAAGAAAAAAAGAATGGACTTCTGGGAAATTTTCCAATTCTTGAAATGCAATGTTAATTGAGTGCTATTTTTAGGTCATCACAGATAGAACTGAACCCATTGCCATCAGAGCACAGAATGGGAACAGCCCAGGTGCAGCACAACACAAACTGGGTGAGGGAATCAGTTTCTACTAATGGAGAAAAGGAGAGAAACTAACTTGTCAGAGGGGTGGGTTTGGGGCAGTTTCTATTTCTTGATGTAAAGTTCTCAAAGCAGAAATGAAAGGGAAGGGTGCAGAGCTGGCAGGGTTCCAGGACCCACCATGCCCAACCATGGTCACTCCTGAAGGAGATCCTCTGACTCCTGAATCAGGAGGGCAGAGCAAATGAGAAGCCCTGTCTGGTTTTGTGGCTGACTTTCAGCTCTGGGAGGGAGGGCACTCTGAAAACCAACATGAAATAAAGTCTCCCAAAATGTATCAGAAATCCCTTTAATTTATAGATCTCTTAAAAGGCTGCCAAAAAATCAATTATTTTAATTTGTATATAGTGCAGCCATGGACTGATTCAAGTTCTTTTGAAGTATTTTTAAACCGTCATTGCACAAAGGCATCCTCTTTCCCATATGCAAAAAAAAAAAAAAAAAGAACTGAAAATCAGAATTTCTCACGATCACTTTGATTGGAAGAATAGTGCAATTCACATGGGATTCTGCAAGCAAATCTGAGTCCCCTCACTCAGTCTATTAACTGGGTACCTTTACTGTCAGTCCCAAGAATCAGTGTAGCTCTACTGCCCCCTTTATTACCTGCCTCTTCTCCCAAAGAGTGTAGGGAAACTGAGCCCATAACAGGGGAAATAGTTACTGGCACTTGGGAGTGGTTGGAGATTCCCTTTGGAACAGAAATGGAAAATCATCAGTGTGCACCTACCAAGGCCAAAATCACAGAATCACAGAGTCTGCTGGGTTGAAAGGATCCTGACTCTGCACACAACATTCCCAAGAGTCACATTCTTGTTGCAAATCAAGAAAGAAATCCTGCTCCTTCTGACTCTGCTTGTCCTGCCTCCAGCTGTGGTGCCAGCATTTGGACTTCATTTAGTCAAGCCAAGTGGCCCCAGCCTGTTGCCAGCCTCACCATGGGCCTTAGCTCATTATTGGCTTGTCAGCACTAATACTTCATCAAGACCAATCTCAAACCTGGCAGCTACCCCTACATTTGTATCTCACCATGACAGACCCCTTTTTACATTTAGATTAGAGTTATTCCTCTTTGCTAGGAAATTGATCTGGATCCACAGCCCTCTGATTGGGAGTCACAATATTTTTCCATAAAGGACCCAGTTTTGTTCTTTCAGAATGATTTGTTTTTCCTTAGCACCCAAAGTTGTTCTTATAGGCTGCAGTCCAAAAATAGCAGGGCTCCTTTGCAGGCCAGAGCAGGTAAACTTTTTTTGTAGCGGGATGACAGGAGCAAGTGTTGAAGAGTATAGAGGGAGCAAAGGGAGCCATGAAACCACAAAGTCTCCTGAAGCATGGGCAGCCTGACCCACGCCAGCTGGATCCCACTACAGCACCCCTAGGGAATGGCTCCTGTGTGAGCCAGCCCCTTCACTGCTCCAGCTGCTGAGGAAAGGGCAATAAATTTGTTAATTCCAAGTAAACTCATTGCATAACTCAGGAATCCAGTATTCCAATGACAATTCAGACTTGAGATAATGTCTTAAGAGACAAGCAGTCACTGGTTTCCATGGGAATTTTGCCATATCTTTCACCAGTGCTAGGATTTAATCTATGGGAGTTTTCATTTTTTTCAACTTGATTAGCTGGCATCTGTCCTCTACTGAAAGACAACACAGAGCACCTAAAGAATTATGGTAATAAGCTGGTCAAGGAGACTTTGCAGGATGGACCTGAGGAGGCTGCAGTCATTTGACTGGATCAATAGGTGGGATTTTATCAGAGAGAAGGGGTTCAAATATCATTCAGAAAATTTCACTTCAATGTGTTCATTTTCTGTTTCAGCTGTGTTGGGAATGGCCTGTAGATTCAAACTGTGACTCAGAGCAGGAGAAATGAGGAGCCATTAATGCTTACTAAAAAATGCTGTTCCAGGCCATAGCCCTAACATAAATGAATTTGGCATGTTCAGAGTGGACCATCACTTCCATGATTAAATCAATGGATATAAATTCAGCTTTGGTCAGATGAGGCCTCAAGCTTGCAGACCATGCATCAAATGTTTATTATTGCTGTTATTATTCGTGCTTTCAAAGACTTCAGTTGTCTTGATCCAAGGAAACAGTAGACAACAGTGCTTAAATATGTTTCAGGCTCTGGGTTTTTTTCCAAAACCCTTGTACTTTCAACTGCCAATGACAACATGGATCCTAGAAGCTTTAAAAATCAGAAGTAGGTACTGATCTGTGTTCAGGGGAGCTCATATATCTGTGGAAATCTGCCTCTAATTTATCCAGCAGCCCTGTCATTCTGGGTCACATTAGGGACTGTGACCACTTCACCTGGCGCTACTCTGCAAACTCTGCTCCTTTGCAGGGCTGTGGGTAAAACAGGAAGAAAGATGTATTAGGGTTCTCAACTAAGAGTAAGATGCCATAAACAATGGTGTGTTAGCCAGGATGTTAGAAGAGGCCATTTTATACATCAGATGCAGAACTCAATTAGCTGGGGTAATTACAGTTTCTGATTTAAAGGTTTTTGCAGTTTATGAAGCTTCCCACCCTTCTTCTCAGCCTCTGTGTTGTCCCTGCTGAGGATCTGCAGTGCTGCAGGTGAAGCCCATCTAGACAGCATGGCCTGCATGCACAGGCTGGAAGGCTTTGGCTGCTGCAGTATTGGCACCCAACTCACATCACAGCCAGGATGACTCAGATGCTAAACTGGCTGTCCATGCTCACACATGAGCCTTTGAAAAGAAAATGTATGTGGACGAGCTCCTGAATACTTTTGTAGATGTGCCAGCACATGACCTGTGTGGTCCCCTTGCAGTCCTACTTAGACTAAATTTGTGAGTAGGCAGTGTTCTCACCCAAGAGGATGGACATTTGTCATCTAATTGATTAAATCTGTGTTATCCAAGAGGGTGTTCCCAGCCAAACGGTGAAATGCTTCTAAAGCATTCCAAAACAAATCCCAGAATGACCTGTGCTGCACCCACACAGAGCTGCTCTGACCCTGCACTCCTGCCAGTCTGGGAAGTAATGTGGGCTTCAGAGCAATCAGTTCTGGGCATCAGGGATTTTGTAATAACAGAAAAAGGTGGCTAACTCTCCACTCCCTTTTCCTGGTTGTATGGTGTGAAATGCTGCTGAAGCCAGTGGAGTTGCACTGCTATAAAACCAGATACAACAGAGCAGGTAAATATCTTGATATATCTAATATTGATAAAGTTCATAATGTCAATGCCAACAGAGTCCAGAGCAGGACTGGCCTCTTGGATTTGCCTCAGTAGATTGCACCTTAGCACTGTTATTTTCATCAGGTTTTTGTTACTTTGTCATCTTCCTGGGTATCATCAGAATAATATCATCATCTCCCAATTCCTCAAACCCAAGCATATCCCTCTAAGTTTTGGGGTTGGGATAAAGAGTACCATGCTTAAATTATATCCTTTGAAATGGGGCACTTTGCACAAAAGGCCTACCAAGTTCCCATTAGAAGAGTTAGTTGAAGACTGGAGGACTGGAAACACTGGCTGCAGCTAATTTCTTTTTTTCTATTTGTTAACCCACTTTGTCCAAACACTGTAAACATTTGGTGCATTTAGTTCTAAATATGTCAAGTTCTCCTTTAGATAAAAAATTTCAAAAACCTAAAATCATCTCTTAAGATCAAATTCATTGCTGAGCTCAAAATTACTCTTCTCTACACAAATAAACCACACACACATACTTGTGTGCTTTGTCTGCACTCAGGAATTGTCCTGGGATAGCACTGTGCTGTCTGTGGAGCCCTGCTAAAAAGCCTGACTTTCTGATAATGAGAGAGAACTGCAAATATTAACACGTCATTGTGGGCAGTGGGAAGCAAGAATGATTATCCCAGAATATAACAAATCTAAAAATAAATTGCCTTCATTTTCACCTATTGCACACTGATGGGGGTAAAACAACTTTAATTAGTGTAACAGGACAATAGCAATGGAATTGGCTTGGTCACAAGATTTTTGCAGGATGACACTGATGGTATTACTATCCAACTTCAAAGATTTGGAAAGATGTGGCTGCTAACACTGGAGAATAGAAACCTGTTTTTCATCAACTAGGCTGGCCTGACAAATTAAGTCTGTGGAGTCATTAGATTAAGATAAGAGCTTATCTCCTAGACTGACATTTATTCAGAGGTTTTTATGCTGCTCAGCTAGTAATTAGTGCAGTTGAATTTTTAACACTGTTTTGTCCAGTCATTTGACAAATTTGAAATATATACAGTTTTGACTTTTAAAAATAGAATACAATATTATTAGCCTGGAAGTGTTGTAAGAAGGGTTGAGATGATGCTAAAAATCTTCAAGGAGGTCAGAAGTGCTTCTGCTGTTGACTCATTTCCATACACAGAGTAAGAGGCTCCATAAACTAAATTTTTTAGGCACTAAGCAGCAGATATCTGTAGCAAATCTGTAATTTCTTTCATGCCCTTCCATTTTGTAATTCTGCTGCTTTAGAGGGGCAGGAATATGGTGCAGGCTGTGGTCCTGCTCATTAATGCTTGTCTGCTTCCTTCAGCACTCAGGTTAGGATTTCATGTGGGGGCAGTTTCAAAAGGAATCTTCTCTCATATGGCTGATTTCATGGGATAAGATTTATTTTTCCTGTCCTAATTTTCTCATAATAACAGATGGATTGTTCCACAGTAAACCAATGCATTACTTTTGGACACATGTTTTTAAATTGCTTTAGACTAACAAGTATCACTTTTTTTAAACAGTTCATTTTGAGTAACTGAAGATCAGGATTGGATTAATAATTAGTGATTAAATGGATGATTATTTGTTTATGAGCTTTGACAGATTTGTTACAGCTACATCCTGTTACAGCATTTGTTTTGTCCAAAGTGCAGCCATCTCAGCATCTATGGTTGTTACCTTTAGGAAAACACAGACTAGAGGAGTTCATGGTAGTAAATTGTGGTTCATCCAACTGCTTTAGTTCTGTGATTACTGGCTTTCACAAAAACAACAACAGAAAAGACCACTGCTTTACATTTTAAACCGTACTGCCAAGACCCCTGAACTCTGTGGGCTCAGTGCCAGGGCCATCAGCTGCAGAGGGTGACACATTGTCACTCACCTGCACTCCTGAGCTGGAAGCAGCAGTGGTAGAGTAGGACACAGGCTCTCAGGCTGACTGGGACCAGGATCTGCATGCTGGTTTTCCATGTCCCTTTCTGTGGGTTTTCATGGCATTTATATAACCCCAAAGCATGAGAGGAGTTTTAGCATCTCATAAGTGCAACAGGTTTTCTATGGTTGGAATGCCACGAATGGGAAGTAAGGCATGAGTCAGGGGGTTATTTCAGATCTTTGTACAGCCAGGAATGAAACCCTGCTGCTCTCTGCTTTCTGAGCCAAACCCTTGACCTAGACCTGCCCTGAGACCTGTTTCAATGCAGATGGTTTCAGCCCTCTGTGTCTGCTAAGGCCCTTGATACTTTCCATTGGATATCTGAAACCCTATATATTTTGTGTATGTTTTATATAATGTGTAAAATTCAAGCTGTGTGGCAATCTCTGCCATTGGACATCACACCATGCCTGGTCTGTAGGTGAGATCTCAGCTTGTGGTCAGGAGTGCCTAGAGGTAGAGATGGACACAATATTTTTGCCTATAAAATTGCTCGTAAATGGAAAGAAATTTGCATCAAGCTGAACCACTTGCATCAATCCCCCAAAAGCTTGAAGTACTGTTTTGCTCTCTAAATTTTAGCTGTTAATGCTGCCTTTGCTGTCAACCAGGTCAAAAATCCTGCATAATTCCCCATATATATCTCACTTCCCAGCAGAGAGAAATGAAACCCCTTCCTGGACCTTGGATGATCATGAGGGAAAATCCCAATTTCTGAAGCCTCTAGGGAGGAACATGGCCTCAACAGAGGGAGCAGGAGGTATTTAAATTCAAGCTTCCCAGGATTTGTGGCAGCAGCATCCCTATTTTCCAATATTGTTTTACTTTCTTGTGTTGTGCAGTGCTATGTTCTGCATTGCTGCAGAAGCTGGATGGTGTCAGCACTACCCTGGCAAGCTTCATCTGTTGAGCCTTTAGACTAAAGGGGAAAAGTTGCCATCACCCAGACACACCAACAGAACCAAAGAAAGACTTAACCTCTGGGACAAACCGCAGCTATGTGAAACTATCAACATCCCCTTTTGATGGGCTGGAGATTACGGCACAGAGGTGTCTTGATGTTGTCTGTCACAGCTGTCTATCAACAGTGCTGGCTCATGGGGCAGTTCTGTGGCCCCACAGCCTTTTCAGACCTACCCTGCTGCCACCGTCCTCCTGTAGTTCCATGAGACACAGCACTGACTTGCCCTTTTGCCTTTGGCCAACAATTTAAAGAGGATTGCTGCTTGATGGTGCACGTAAATAAATTAATAGTCTTTGTTCTGGCCAAAGTGTCTTGAGTCTGAGACCTTCACTGGCCCCACACAGAAAGCCAAGGATTGACAGAAGCACTAGCAAAAGAGAAGTCCAAACAGGTCAAGGGAAGGGGCATTACAGACTAATAAAACCTGTTACTACACGGAGAACTTTGCTCAGCTTCTGATGCCAGAAAAGACAGCCTAGACTGGCAGCTAAATCTCCCTGAAAACAGCAGAAATCAAGGTTAGACCAACATATTTATCGCAGGTTACTTAGTAAATATGGAAATACTGTAAAAAGAGAATTGGAGATTTTACAGAAGGAAGGTGTCATTGAATGGCAATAACAGTACAACCATGCTTTACTCTGCCCTCCATTTTTCAGTGTCCCGTATTCAGGTTGATGGTTGCTCTTCAGCATTTGGCCAAGGTCAGACAGACGAGAGAGAATTTTTTCTGAAGTTTCTAGTGTTCCTAATCAATTTTTAAAATTATGATAAAGGGCAATAACTTTTTTTAACTAGCAAATACATTTTTACTGTCACCAGAAAATGGTGCCTGTGAACTTGGATGTTACTCTGATTTTTTGTGATTGCTTTTGGCTTCTAAGTTTGGTACAAGGGGTAGTCATGTCATGGAAAAAAATATGCTTGCCCTTTTAAAATTCCTTAGGCTGAAATTTATACATGGTAAATGTTTCACAATATAGCAAGTTATGCAGGAGGTTCCACGCAAACATCCTTTACTCTCAGAAATTAAGGGGAGGACTCAGTAGCACAAGTACATGGTAGAGCCATCCAATTGTTTGTGTTTTCCCCGGGAATTCAACACTTTTCACAGATAACTACACTTTGCAGTTCCATAACACAAATGCTGTGGCCCCACAGGACAACCACAAAGGTAGGGTTAACACCTCTAGTTCTAGTTTATAGGTACTTAGCACTAACAAAATGCAAGCTCAAGGCATACTGTGAGGAACATCTACACTTAGAGAAGTCTTTCTGGAAAACCAATGGAAATTATTTGCTCCAATTTTAGTGGTAAGTCAAAGAGGTCAGTGATCAATGCAGCTGTTGGGTTGGTGGGTTCCCTTGCACCATGTTAAAGTCCCTCTGCAATAGCCCAGCCTCTCCCCAGTTTGTTTTTCTGTTGTATGTTATTCATTAAACCCTTTGCTGTGACATGCCATTGCCAGTGTGCCAAATCCTGACCAAATCATATCCTCTGTTCTTCTGTTGCAGATTTGTGAGATAATCTATTATAGATTAATCATTTCAGTCCTATGGTGCAATGTCAAAAATAAATTTGGGTTATGAAGCTGGAGGGGAGCCACTTGGGGGTCGTGTGTTCTCACTGACACTCCTTATTTGACTTTGAAAACACCGTCATGACGAGATTTTTGAAGCTGATTGTTACCCCATGGAATCCAAATCACAAGGTAAAAAATGCTGTGGAGTAAGTTTTCATCTTCACAAATATCAGCCCAATGTTGAACTGTAAATGATTTTCAAGCTATTGCCTTCCCTCTCCTCACAACATGAAACATATCTGGGCTGATCCATTACATCTCTTTAGAATGTAAGATGGAAGAAAAATAAACAGAATAAAATAAAAGCCAACCCCTTTTAAGGACTGAATATCTGGTGGAGGTGGAGGTATCCAACACAGAAAAATAATACAGGCCAGGAA